>NW_026576921.1:0-60874 GCF_028641065.1 Leucoraja erinaceus
TCCCTGGTCGGTCAATTCAGGATAATATCCACCTGGTTAGGGACCTGATTCATCTAGCACATGGAACTGGTCAGTCAGCTGCGTTTCTGTCTCTTGATCAGGAGAAGGCTTTTGATAGGGTAGAGCATGAATACCTGTTCGGAACGTTGCAAGCGTTTGGATTTGGACCGCATTTTGTGGCCCGGGTCCGCCTCTTGTATGCTGCAGCGGAGTGCCTTGTGAAGGTTAATGGTGCGTTGTTGGTTCCTTTTCGTTTTGGGAGGGGGGTCCGTCAGGGGTGCCCCATGTCAGGTCAGTTGTACTCGGTCTGTGTGGAGCCATTCCTGTGTCTTCTTCGGAGGAGGTTGACAGGCCTGGCCCTACCGGGCCCAGGGGTGGAGTTGGTTCTTTCGGCCTATGCCGATGATGTACTACTTATGTTCACCGATCCTGGTGACCTGCGGAGGATGCGTGAGTGCCAGAAGATTTTCTCGGCTGCATCTTCTGCCAGGATTAATTGGAGCAAGTGCTCTGGACTTTTAGTGGGTCAGTGGCTGGTGGACTCCCTGCCAGAGGAGATGGCAATGTTTGCGTGGAGCACCACGCACCTCCTCTATCTGGGGGTGTACCTGAGTCCCACTGAGGATGCTTGGCCGGCAAATTGGCAGGAGTTGGAGACGAAAGTGGTTGCCAGGCTGGGGCGCTGGTCAGGCCTGCTTGGAGTTCTTTCTTTTCAGGGGAGGGTGTTGGTCATAAACCAGCTGGTGGCCTCCATGTTATGGTACCGGCTGGCTACTCTTGTCCCACCTCCCATTTTTGTAAATGCTTTACAGATGAAGCTGGTGGACTTCTTTTGGGGAAATAGGAAGCACTGGGTTTCCGCAGCTGTCCTGAGCCTCCCGTTAGAGGAGGGCGGCCAGTCCTTGGTATGCGTGCGTACCCAGGTGGCGGCTCTCCGCCTCAGGACTCTGAGGAGGTATATGTATATAGAGAACCCCCCCAGATGGCACGTTTTGGCCACGTATTTTTTGCGACGGGGTCGTTGTCTAAGGGGGGTCTCGCGGCTCCCGGTGGCGGGCATCAGTCGACCTGCCCTAAGGGGCTTGCCTGTTTTCTACCGGGATGTGTTAAGAGTGAGGAATCTGGTTGTTTTCAGCCAGCGTGTTGCTCCACGAGGGGAGGGGGATGTTGCGGCTGCGGGAGTGGCCGGTCCTCAACAAATCATGGCGGGTGTCGAGGAGAGGCGTGCGCCCAGAGTGGTTTTAAATGAGCCCTTACCCGCTCCGTCAGATCTGCTCTTTGGGCCTCGGTTTCGGGATATATCTCGGGCACCGGTTCCAAACAACCTGAGCCGCCTTTCGGAGATGACCAGCATGCCGTTTCGTGACGCGAAGAGACGCTCACTGTATAGAATGTTCCTGCACATTCTGCACCTCCTTGCCTTCGTCTCCCGTCCCGACACACCATGGCGGACGGTGTTACCACCTGAAGGAGGGGAAGGTCCCCAGTGGGGGTCCCTCTACAAGGGAGTTGTCCCCCTATACGTGGGGGACCTGGGGTGGAGAGTGCTGCACAGAGCGGTGGCATGTAACAAACTTTTGAGTCGGTTCACGGACTCGTCCGCTGCCTGTATTTTTTGTGGCGAGGAAGAGACCGTGTTCCACATTTATATGGAGTGTGAGAGGCTACTGCCCCTGTATCAATATCTGAAGGGGTTGTTCCTAAAGTTCTGGTTACATTTTAGTCCTACGATTCTTGTGTTTGGACACAAGGCAGGGTGTGGGGAGAGCCAAGTGGGAGGGTGGGACCTACCTGTCGGTCTACTCCTGGGCCTGGCCAAGATGGCCATACGCGGGTCCAGGCAGCAGGCGATGGATGGTCAGGCAAGAGTCGGCTGCCTGCCCCTCTTTCGGGCCTACGTCCGTGCACGTGTGTCCCTGGAGAGGGAACATGCGGTGCTCACGGGGACTTTGGAGGTATTCCGTGGGCGCTGGTCACCGCCCGCGTGGGGTTGAGAGTATTGTGAATAATGATTGTAATGTTGTACTATAATGACACGATATAATGTAAGTCCGTTTTGTGTATGACTTGATCTGTTGTAGTATTTGATGTGTTGAATAAAGTCTTTGAAAAGGAAAAAAAAAAAAAAGAGAGAGAGAGATAGATAGATAGATAGATAGATAGATAGATAGATAGATAGATAGATAGATAGATAGATAGATAGATAGATAGATAGATAGATAGATAGAAAGATAGATAGATAGATAGATGACTGACAAGGTCTCGCACAAATCCCGTCCGTTATTTGGCTTTTCTGCGTCGGGTCTGTTCGGTTATTTTAGGTTTCGGCGTCGCGTCCTTCGGTTCTTTGGGTTTACGGCGTCGTTTCCGTTCGATTATTTGGCTTTACGGCTTCCGTATCGTTCGGTTATTTGGATTTTCGGCGTGGTTTCCGTTTGGTATATTGGCTTCCATTTCTTCGCTTCGATTTCTCGTCCTTCGACGCCCCGTCGGCACATGGTAATTCACCGGATTCTGACTAGGGAACTACATTTTTCCTCACATCTTTTCCTCTTCACATATCTATAGAGGCTTCTGCAGTCAGTTTCTATATTCCACGCAAGCTTTCATGCTCTATTTTCCATTCTTAATTAACCCCTTTTCCCTTCCTCGATTGAATTCGAAATTTCTCCCAGCCCCACGATTTGCTGTTTCCTCTGGCCAATGTATGTCCTCTCCCTTGGATTGAACCCTATCCCCAAAGTCCCTCGATAGCCATGGTTGAGCCGCCTTCCCTGTTATATGTTTACGCCAGACAGGGGTGAACAATTGTTGTAATTCATCCATGATATATTTAAATATTTGCCATTGCATATCCACCCTCAACCCTTAAGTATCATTTGCCAATGTACCGTAGCCAATTGCCGTCTCATACCATGAAAGTTATCTTTCTTTAAGTTCAGGACCATTGTCACTCTCTGATTTAATATAGAATTCTACCGTATTATGTTCACTGTTGCCCAAGGCGCTTGGCCCAACAAAATTGCTAATTTCGCCCATCTACCAATAAATAGTTTACTGCATCCTAGCGAATGTATCTCCTTACTATTGCATTAATTTCATCTTTAGCGACCACACCGCCCCTTCCTTTCTGTTTATCCTTCCTGAATATTGAATACCCCTACATGTGGAACTCCCAGCCCTGAAGCCATGTCTCCGTAATCCCAATTGTACCATATCTGTTAACAGCTAACAGCCATTAAAGTCATCTACCTTATTACGGATGTTCCTCGCATTAAGGCATTGTTTTAACATTCTTAGCCCTCATAGAACGTTTCTGACAAATGCAGCATACATCGTTTGGTTCCACGTGTCTCTTTCAATGCCTTTGAAATAGTCAATAGTCAATTTAATTGTCATTTGGACCCCTGGAGGTCCAAACGAAATGCCGTTTCTGCAGCCATACATTACACACAAATAGACCCCAGACACAACATAATTTACCTTTTACATAAACATCCATCACATCGCTGTGATGGAAGGCCAAAAAAACTTATCTCTCCACTGCACTCTCCCCCCCCCCCATGTCAGAGTCACAGTCAAAGCCCCCGGCTGGCGATGGCGGTTGTCCCGCGGTCATTCCAAGCCGCGCGGGGCGGTGATGTAGACCCCGCTCCAGGAGCTCTTCGACCCCGCAACTCGGGCGGGAGAAGTCGCCGTTGCGAGAGCCCTGAAAAGCGGTCTCCCTCCAGTGACCCGCGGGCTCCCGGTGCCGCCGTCCGCAGACCCGCAGTAGCAGCCTCCGCATCAGCAGCAGGAGCGGCAGCAGCAGCAGTACCAATGAAAGTGCCTCAGTCTACCACGTTTTTTGAGGTGACACATTGTTGATATTAACACTTCTCGGCGTAAAGAAACTCTCTATTCAAATACAATTTGAAATTCCTGCCGCTTAAATTATCAATAGAAAAAAACTCTGAATACATGCAATATCACTGCCTCTTAAAACTACATAGACCTATGTCACGTCACCCTATGATCGCGTTCACTATTTAAAATGCTTGCATACTCCATGAGATAGGCCTGTCATTCATTTCATTACTAATGCACATAAAATGAGATAAAACTGTGTAACAGGAAACTGGAGTTGCTGGTTTAAACCAAAGATAGACATAAAAATCTGGAGCAACTCAGCCTGAGAGGTGTCATGTGCGAAGGGAAGGGACATGTGACGTTTCTGGTCGGGTTTAAAGGTGCGGTCTCGACAAGAATCGTCACCTTTCATTCACTTCACACATGCCGCCTCTCCTTCTGAGTTACTCCAGACCTTTGTGTTTATGAAATTTTTCACTTCTTTTCCACCGCCTGTAAAAAAAAATGGCATTCTTTGGTGGTATCTACTGTAGACGGCACTTGTCAATGAACGCGGCGACAGGCAGAGTTAAATATGCTTGTTAATATTACAACTGCTGAGACACAGAGTCTTGGATGACATATACAACACACGGGCGCGCGTGGTAAATATTAACAGGAACACAAAACATTCATTGTTTTATGTGGAACATGTTATGCTGTGCAAATATTATACAAAACTGCCGCAAGCACTCCTTCCACTAGCCGCATTCAATTGAATACGCGGGAATATATGACAGAATAATTAATATTGAATTATTAATACATCATAATACATATTTGGCTGCACAAGTAATATTATTAGTCAAATTCATGTTAGTAGGACACAGTGTACACATAAATGATATAAAAAACAACTATGATGGGAAGAACTGAGTCAGTCAAACAGAATCTATGGAAAGAGAAACTAGTTCACATGTCGGGTCAGGGGCCAGGTCTCGGAAATAGATATTCACGGCATAAGGAGGTATATCCGGACCTGATATTGAGCTGAGAGTCAATGAGTGATACAATGTGGAAACAGGCCCTTCGGCCCAACTAGCCCACACCGGCCAACATGTGCCTTCTGCACTAGTCCCACAGGCCTGCGTTTGGTCCATATCCTTCCAAACCTGTCTAACTGGTAACATATAAACATAGAAACATAGAAAATAGGTGCAGCAGTAGGCCATTCGGCCCTTCGAGTCTGCACCGCCATTCAATATGGTCATGGCTGATCATACAACTCAGTATCCTGCTCCTGCCTTCTCTCCATACCCGCTGAACCCTTTAGCCACAAGGGCCACATCTAACTCCCTCTTAAATATAGCCAATGAACTGGCCTCAACTACCTTCTGCGGCAGAGAATTCCAGAGATTCACCACTCTCTGTGTGAAAAAAGTTTTCCTCATCACGGTCCTAAAAGATGTCCGCCTTATCCTTAAAATGTGACCCCTTGTTCTAGGAAGGGGAACAATCGTCCTGCATCTAGCCTGTCCAACCCCTTAAGAATTTTGTAAGTTTCTATAAGACCCCCCCTCAATCTTCTAAATTGTAGCGAGTACAAACCAAGTCTATCCAGTCTTTCTTCATATGAGAGTCCTGACATCCCTGGAATCAGTCTGGTGAACCTTCTCTGTACTCCCTCTATGGCAAGGATGTCTTTCCTCAGATTAGGAGACCAAAACAAACTGTACGCAATACTCCAGGTGTGGTCTCACCAAGACCCTGTACAACTGCAGTAGAACCTCCCTGCTCCTATACTCAAATCATTTTGCTATGAATGCTAACATACCATTCGCCTTCTTCACTGCCTGCTGCACCTGCATGCCTACTTTTAATGACTGGAGTACCATGACACCCAGGCCTCGTTGCATCTCTCCCTTTCCTAATCGGCCACCATTCAGATAATAATCTACTTTCCTATTTTTGCCACCAAAGTGGATAACCTCACATTTATCCACATTATACTGCATCTGCCATGCATGTGCCCACTCACCCAGCCTATCCAAGTCACCTTGCAGCCTCCTAGCATCCTCCTCACAGCTAACACTGCCCCCCCAGCTTCGTGTCATCCGCAAACTTGGAGATGTTGCATTCAATTCCCTCGTCCAAATCATTAATATATATTGTAAATAGCTGGGGTCCCAGAACTGAGCCTTGCGGTACCCCACTAGTCACTGCCTGCCATTGTGAAAAGGACCCGTTTGTCTGCCAGCCAGTTCTCTGTCCACATCAATACTGAACCCCCAATACCGTGTGCTTTAAGTTTGTATGCTAATCTCTTATGTGGGACCTTGTCGAAAGCCTTCTGAAAGTCCAGATATAACACATCCACCGGTTCTCCCTTATCCACTCTACTAGTAACATCCTCGAAAAATTCTATCAGATTCGTCAGACATGATTTACCCTTCATAAATCCATGCTGACTTTGTCTAATGATTTCACCACTTTCCAAATGTGCTGCTATCCCATCTTAAATAACTGACTCTAGCAGTTTCCCCACTACCGACGTTAGACTAAATGGTCTGTAATTCCCCGTTTTCTCTCTCCCTCCCTTTTTAAAAAGTGGTGTAACATTAGCTACCCTCCAATCCTCAGGAACTACTCTAGAATCTAAAGAGTTTTGAAAAATTATCACTAATGCATCCACTATTTCTGGGGCTACTTCCTTAAGTACTCTGGGATGCAGCCTATCTGGCCCTGGGGATTTATCGGCCTTTAATCCATTCAATTTACCTAATACCACTTCCCAGCTAACCTAGATTTCACTCGGTTCCACCATCTCATTTGACCCCCGGTCCCCTGCTATTTCCGGCAGATTATTGATGTCTTCCTTAGTGAAGACAGAACCAAAGTAGTTATTCAATTGGTCTGCCATGCCCTTGTTCCTCATGATCAATTCACCCGTTTCTGACTGCAAGGCACCTACATTTGTTTTAACTAATCTTTTTCTTTTCACATATCTATAAAAGCTTTTGCAGTCAGTTTTTATGTTCCCTGCCAGTTTTCTTTCATAATCAATTTATCCTTTCCTAATTAAGCCCTTTGTCCTCGTCTGCTGGTACATTCCTTTGTAAAGCTCGGACTGATTCGGGAGGCACAGGACAAACCCCATTGGTTTTATTTAATTTATTATCATCTTACCGAGCTACAATGTCAAGCTATTTATGTCCAACTGTCCAGTCAGCAGAAAGACTACATATGATTACAAGGTAACCAATGTAACGTCCAGACAACGTCCGATGAAAGATGGACAGATGGTCTCCAAAGGGATAGACACAAAGTGCTCCGAGGTCCGAGAGCATCTCAGGGGGTCGGATAGCATCTCTGGAGGATAGTAGGCGAGGCTTCGCCAACCTATGGCCTCCTAAGATGCTATCTGATCTGTTGAGTTGCTTTGTGCCTTTAAAGCTAGATTCGCATTGTGCAGTCGATATAACCACAATTTAGACTGACCCAACATCGCCATGCAACACTTCATACCTCGAAAGTATGTAGAAGTAGATACCATCCATTTAAATATATATATTGTTGTATTGTGAGCATGTTGTACACTGCCCCTTAATGATCGATCGAAACAAAGAATAGGAATCTGCATTCCATGTGCAGCTTGGCATTTCATGGTCAAGGAAATGAACGAGTATGGCGGTTGGTGAGGAATACGGTGGTAAGTATGCACCTGGACCGCCATGGCTGTGTTTAGATACCCAGCAATTGTGTGGGTGGAGAGGAGTCAGATAATGGCAATGTGTTGGTAACAAACTCTATAATTTCAGAGTGTTTTCAACCTGGATTTGGAACGTTTCTTTGTCAATCCCCCCCCTCCCCCTTGTATTTGTCATTAATTTACAAGCCTTCTCCTTTTGTGTTATCCTGGCGGGGAGATTTGCTGCTGAGACTTTAAACTGGAACGGTTGGGGGGAGGGGGGGGGGGGGAGTGACTCAAATATAGAAAGCTTGTGGACAGTGTGTGAGGCAGGAGGTAGAGAAGGGAAACACTTAGACCCAACATGTAGGGTGGAAAGAAGAAAACAATAATAAACAGAGAATAAGAGGTGGTGGGTTCTTAAATATGTGAGCAGAGAGACAGAGGGATGTAAAATGATGGTAGAGGAAATATGTAGCAAGGTGAAAAGTAAAGGCAAAAATCAAAAAGGGCAACATTTCAACATAATTGTATAAGGGGTAAGAGTGTTGTAAAAACAAGCCTGACGGCTTTGTGTCTCAATGCAAGGAGCATTCGTAATAAGGTGGATGAGTTGAATGTGCAGATAGCTAATAATGATTATGATATAGTTGGGATCACGGAGACATGGCTCCTGGGTGACCAAGGCCGGGAGCTGAACATCCAGGGATATTCAATATTCAGGAGGGATAGAGAGAAAGGAAAGGGATGTGGGGTAGCGTTGCTGGTTAGAGAGGGGATTAACGCAATGGAAAGGAAGGACATTAGCTTGGAGGATGTGGAATCGGTAGAGCTGCGAAACACTACGGGGCAGAAAACGCTAGTGGGTGTTGTGTACAGGCCAACTAACATTAGTTGTGGAGTTGGGGATGGCATCAAACAGGAAATTAGAAATGTGTGCAACAAAGGTAAAACAGTTATAATGGGTTACTTCAATCTACATATAGATTGGGTGAATCAAATTGGCAGGGGTGCTGAGGAAGAGGATTTCTTGGAATGTATGCGGGATAGTTTTCTAAACCAACATGTAGAGGAACCAACGAGAGAGCAGGCTATTCTAGACTGGGTATTCAGTAATGAGGAAGGGTTAGTTAGCAGTTTTTATTGTGCGTGGCCCCTTGGGCAAGAGTGGCCATAATATGGCTGAGTTCTTCATTAGGATGGAGAGTGACATTGTTAATTCAGAAACATGGGTTCTGAACCTAAAGAAATGTAACTTTGAGGATATGAGACGTGAATTGGCCAAGATTGACTGGCAATTGATTCTTAAAGCGTTGACGATGGATATGCAATGGAAGGCATTTAAAGATTGCATGGATGAACTACAACAATTGTTCATCCCAGTTTGGCAAAAGAATTAATCAGGGAAGGTAGTGCATCCGTGGATAACAAGGGAAATCAGGGATAGTATCAAAACAAAAGATGATGCGTACAAATTAGCCAGAAAAAGCAGCCTACCAGAGGACTGGGATAAATTCAGAGTCCAACAGAGGAGGACAAAGGGCTTAATTAGGAATGGGGAAAATAGATTATGAAAGAAAACTGGCAGGGAACATAAAGATTGACTGCTAATTTTTCATAGATATGTGAAGAGAAAGAGATTAGTTAAAACAAATGTAGGTCCCTTGCAGTCAGAAACAGGTGAATTGATCATGGAGAACAAGGACATGGCAGACAAATTGAATAACTACTTGGGTTCCGTCTTCACTAAGGAAGACATAAATAATCTGTCGGAAATAGCAGCGGACCATGGGTCATATGAGATGGAGATACTGAGTGAAATACAGGTTAGCCGGGAAGTGGTGTTAGGTAAATTGAATGGATTATAGGCCGATAAATCCCCAGGGCCGGATAGGCTGCATCCCAGAGTACTTAAGGAAGCAGCCCCAGAAATAGTGGATACATTAGTGATATATTTTTCAAAAACCTTTAGATTCTGGAGTAGTTCCTGAGGATTGGAGGGTAGCTAATGTAACACCACTTTTTAAAAAGGAAGGGAGAGAGAAAACAGGGAATTACAGACCAGTTAGTCTAACATCGGTAGTGAGGAAACTGCTAGAGTCAGTTATTAAAGATGGGATAGCAGCACATTTGGAAAGTCGTGAAATCATTGGACAAAGTCAAGATGGATTTACGAAAGGTAGATCATGTCTGACGAATCTTATAGAATTTTTCGAGGATGTAACTAGTAGAGTGGATAAGGAAGATTCAGTGGATGTTTTAAATCTGGACTTTCGGAAGGCTTTCGACAAGGTCTCAGATAAGAGATCAGTATACAAACTTAAAGCACACGGTGTTGGGGGTTCAGTATTGATGTGGATAGAGAACTGGCTGAGAAACAGGAAGCAATGAGTACGAGTAAGCAGGTCCTTTTCAGAATGGCAGGCAGTGCCTAGTGGGCTACCGCAAGGCTCAGTGCTGGGACCCCAGCTATTTACAATATATATTAATGATTTGGACGAGGGAATTGGACGAGGGAAGTTTGCGGATGATACGAAGCTGGGGGGGGGGGGGGCAGTGTTAGATGTGAGGAGTATGCTAGGAGGCTGCAAGATGATTTGGATAGGCTGGGTGAGTGGGCAAATGCATGGCAGATGCAGCATAATGTGGATAAATGTGAGGTTATCCACATTGGTGGCAAAAACAGGAAAGTAGACTATTACCTAAATGGTGGTCGGTTAGGAAAATGGGAGATGCAACGAGACCTGGGTGTCATGGTACACCAGACATTAAAAGTAGGCATGCAGGTGCAGCAGGCAGTGAAGAAAGCGAATGGTATGTTAGCATTCATAGCAAAAGGATTTGAGTATAGGAGCAAGGAGGTTCTACTGCAGTTGAATAGGGTATTGGTGAGACCACTCCTGGAGTATTGTCTCCAGTTTTGGTCTCCGAATCTGAGGAAAGACATACTTGCCATACAGGGAGTACATAAAAGGTTCACCAAACTGATTCGTGGGATGTCAGGACTTTCATATGAAGAAAGACTGGATAGACTCGGCTTGTACTCGCTAGAATTTAGACGATTGAGGGGGGATCTTACAGAAACTTACGAAATTCTTAAGGGGTTGGACAGGCTAGATGCAGGAAGATTGTTCCAGATAACCATATAACCATATAACAATTACAGCACGGAAACAGGCCATCTCGGCCCTACAAGTCCGTGCCGAACAACTTTTCTTCCCCTTAGTCCCACCTGCCTGCACTCATACCATAACCCTCCATTCCCTTCTCATCCATATGCCTATCCAATTTATTTTTAAATGATATCAATGAACCGGCCTCCACCACTTCCACTGGAAGCTCATTCCACACAGCTACCACTCTCTGAGTACAGACGTTCCACCTCATATTACCCCTAAACTTCTGTCCCTTAATTCTGAAGTCATGTCCTCTTGTTTGAATCTTCCCTATTCTCAAAGGGAAAAGCTTGTCCACATCACCTCTGTTTATCCCTCTCATCATTTTAAAGACCTCTATCAGGTCCCCCCTTAACCTTCTGCGCTCCAGAGAATAAAGACGTAACTTATTCAACCTATCTCTGTAACTTAGTTGTTGAAACCCAGGCAACATTCTAGTAAATCTCCTCTGTACTCTCTCTATTTTATTGATATCCTTCCAAAAATTGGGCGACCAAAATTGTACACCATACTCCAGATTTTGTCTCACCAATGCCTTGTACAATTTTAACATTACATCCCAGCTTCTATATTCAATGCTCTGATTTATAAAGGTTAGCATACCAAAAGCTTTCTTTACCACCCTATCTATATGAGATTCCACCTTCAAGGAACTATGCACGGTTATACCCAGATCCCTCTGTTCAACTGTATTCTTCAATTCCCTACCATTTACCATGTACGTTGGGGAAGATGTTGGGGAAGTCCAGGACAATGGGTCACAGTTTAAGGATAAGGGGGAAATCCTTTAGGACCGGGTTGAGAAAAACATTTTTCACACAGGGAGTAGTAAATCTCTGGAACTCTCTGCCACAGAGGGTAGTTGAGGCCAGTTCATTGGCTATATTGAAGAGGGAGTTAGATGTGGCCCGTGTGGTTAAAGGGATTAGGGGGTATGGAGATAAGACAGGTGCAGGATACTGAGTTGGATGATCAGCCATGATCATATTGAATGGCGGTGCTGGCTCGAAGGACCGAATGGCCTACTCCTGCACCTATTGTCTATGTTTCTATGATTCTATGTGATTTTATACCTTTCCCCCAGCACCCAACACCATGTTCACAACTTTCTGAACGTTGAGTTAGTTCAGCTGCATATTTCTGTATGCATAAGACTCCAAGAGTCTTCAATAACCTTGGAAGACTCCTGGAGAAGAAAATGGAAACGCGGCTTTCCGCCTTTCCTCCGCAGTGAAACATTCCGTCTCAGCAACAGCCGGGAGAATCTCCTCAGCACATCTTCGGCCCAACCTCCTATCGCGCACTGACCAAAGCTGCACGGAAAACTTTGATTGCTATGAATCTGAATAATATCAAGACTTCCATGATCTGAGATTGCATACCGTTGCTGATGATGTCTAGCGCCCCGTCTTCAATCTTCACTACCATCGCCAAATCTGCTGATATTTCTATGAATCTATGGGCACGTCAATTCTCCGGCTAGGTGCTGCAATTTGGTGCACATGCTCCACTGACATTTCAGCTCCCAAAGTGTAAAACCGCACTCGTGTTCCGATTACACCCCATCTGCCATTTTGCAGCTATTATTTCATATTGGTTTATATTCTGCTGCCCATTTATACAGATTTCCTCCTGTCGGAAACTCCACTACCCATGTAAATGATCGTTTGACAGCACTGGCCTCCACTCGATTTGGCCTCATAATTAATGGACGCTCTTTTAGAATAGAGGGATGGAGGTATTCCATTAGTCAGAAGGTATTTAATCTGTGGAATTCTTTGCCACAGATGGTTGCGGAGGTCAAGTCAGTAGATATTTTAATGTTAGAGATCGACACGTTCTTGAATAGAACGTGTGTCAAACGTTATGGGGAGAAGGCAGGAAATTTGAATTAGGAAGCAGAGATTAGGAGGCAGATGTCAACCATGATTGAATGGTGGAGTGGACTCGTTGGGCCGAATGCCCTAATTCTACTGCGAAACCTTGTAAATGTGAACTTGGCTCTTATTTAGATTTGCTCGTAATTGGTATGAGTGGTGAGTAGCAAAATATAGGAACATATGGGTTTGTATTATTCTTCAACGAAGGGGTAAAGAGGGATCTCATAGAAGTCTAGTAACTTATGTGAGGCAAGAGCATGGATCGGAGCAGTACATGCTCCTTCCGGATATTAGAAATCTAGAGATTCTTGGAGAATTGTAAAAGAGAATAAATGTCTTGTGAGTTTAGGTTGATCGTCTTCTCCCAAAGAACGTTTGGATTACGGAAGCAAATGATTGGCGGTAGATTTGCTGCCGAATAACGAATGCTGCGCCGGAGACCCACGTTCGATCCTGACAACGGGTGCTGTCTGTACGGAGTTGATATTTCTCCCCGTGACCGGCGTGGGTTTTCACTGAGATCTTCGATTTTCTCCCACACACCAAAGACGTACAGGTATGTAGGTTAATTGATAAATGTACACATTGTCCCTAGTGGGTATAGGATAGTGTTAATGTGCGGGGATCGCTGGACGGCGCGGACCCGGTGGGCCTCAAGGGCCTGTTCCGGCGCTGTATCTCTAAATTAAATTAAACTAAACTAAAGTGTCTGAGTCACTGCAAGAGCAGATGCTTACATAATATTTACGATTTTATACCGCCGTCGGATAGGACCACGGGCGAAATGCTGACCAGACTCGGGTTTTAAATGTTCTACAACCTCACATGTCATAATGTACCCTGGATACAGAAACAAATATATTTTTGCATAACTTAGGAGAACGTTTGTAAGCGGCAGCTGGAATATTTTGTGTTGTTCTGTCCACTGTAGGGGGATTGCGTTCGCAGAAGAGATTTAGCTTAGTTTTAGTTTTGTTTAGTTTCGGAATAAAATCCGGAAACAGGCCCTTCGGCCCACCAAGTCCGTTGGTCAGCGATCACCGCGTGCATTAGCACTATCCGACACATTAGGGACAAGGTACAAGGTACCGCAGCCATTTCAGCTACAGAACTGCAGGTCTTTGGAGTATGGGAGAAAACCGGAGCACCCGGGAAAACCCACGTGGACACTGGAAAAACGGACAAACTCGGTACAGAGAGCACCCGTAGTTAGGATCGAACACTGGTCTCTGGCGCAGCTACTGCGCTACGCCGTGCCGCCTTAGAGCGGAATATTGCCAAAGATGTAGCATTTCGGACTGAATGGTGTTGTTTATGGGTGGATGCTGATAGGGAATTTACAGAGATCTATTAACACACGACTCGTGTAGAGGGCTGATAGTGGGGGACATGTGCTCGCAACAACTTATCTGTAATTATGTCGCCAACGGTTATTGTTAGAGGAGGCGATGAAGCGTGATCTTCAAGAGATGGTTTGGACTTAGTCAGTGGCTGGGATCTGGGATTTTTCAGTGCCCTTTTAGCGGAGGCAAATTCTCTGACAACATTTAACAAGTAGTTCGGCGATCTTTGATTTGCAAGACAAGTTTGAATCGTTCATTGCTGCTTTGCGATCGTATTTGCACGCATGGTGGGAAGGATGTTCATTTCAACGAGATGCCAATGAACACCATGCAAAGAAAAAGGATATTTTAAAAAATCACCATTGAGATGCGAGGTCTCTCTTTCCTTCGATTCCAAATCCCGATCTGCAGTGATATGATTATCAGCGCGAAACACATTTGTAACTGCGACGTAAAGCGATGGATTGCGTGTTGTTACATTCGTAAATGTGAATTCTAATGATATCCGGTATGCTTGGCAAGCATGTGAGTCAAACGATCCAGACACAGTTCAATCTATCGATACTATTCCTAAAACTCTCATCTTGACCACATCCGGTCTGCGTTGTAGGAACCTTTATACTATTTCAACGATCAGAACAAAACTTATGTGACTTGCAGCTGAGGAGAACGGTGAGTAGGGTGGCAAAATTTGCGCAGAAACGACCCCCCCCCCCCCCCCCCCCCCCCCCCCTATATACGATTTTTCGCCACCTCACTCACCGTCTCCTCAGCTGAAAGTCAAATACGTTTTGTTCTGATCGTTGAAATAGTATAAAGGCTATGAAGGTATAGGGGGGTTGCATGTAAGGTCACTGGGGCATAGGGCTTGACTCACGGAGCCGCTCAATCCATCTGGAGGACATCCGTAACTTCCGGTATATGTTATTAATGCAAGAAACGCGTACTTTCCTACCTGTTAAAACCCGCCAAAATGTTGGATTTTTGCGCTGTAAAAAAATGTGGAAGTCGGGGTAAGTGTGAGAGACATTCACCCAACTTCAGAATTCCAAAAGTGAAGCGAAATGAAGATAAAGAGAAGCGAGAGCTGAAGGGACAACAACAGCTAAAGTGCTTGGCGATCATTGGCCGTGCACATATCGGAATTGAAAATATTGGGAATGATCGCGTTCGCTCACTGCATTTCATCAACAGTAAGGCATTATTTGTGTTTTTTCTTGATTTCGTTGGTATCTAAACACTCAGAAGCGATATATCTGGCAGTAAATTTTGCTTCAGAGGCGTTTTCTTTTTGTATGTAAAAACCCACTTGAGAACCATTGGCGATTTAAAAAAATTACAGTCAGATTGATCACTTCTGAAACGTTTTAGATGCCAAAGGAATCAAGAAAAAACATTAAGAATGCCTTAGTTGATGAAATCCAGTGAGCAAACGGCCAATGTAGTGAAGATTCAAACAAAGGGACATGATCTCAGATTTAAGGGACAACAGTTTACGGGTAACACGAGGAGGAACATATAACCATATAACAATTACAGCGCGGAAACAGGCCATCTCGGCCCTTCTAGTCCGTGCCGAACACGTGTTCTGCCCTAGTCCCATCTACCTGCACTCAGACCATAACCCTCCATTCCTTTCCCGTCCATATAACTAACCAATTTTTTTTTTAATGATAAAATCGAACCTGCCTCCACCACCTTCACTGGAAGCTCATTCCACACAGCTACCACTCTCTGAGTAAAGAAGTTCCCCCTCATGTTACCCCTAAACTGTTCCTTAACCTCAAGGCATGTCATCTTGTTTGAATCTTCCCTACTCTCAGTGGGAAACGCTTATCCACGTCAACTCTGTCTATCCCTCTCATCATTTTAAAGACCTCTATCAAGTCCCCCCTTAACCTTCTGCGCTCCAAAGAATAAAGACCTAACTTGGTCAACCTTTCTCTGTAACTTAGTTGCTGAAACCCAGGCAACATTCTAGTAAATCTCCTCTGTACTCGCTCTAATTTGTTGACATCCTTCCTATAATTAGGCGACCGAAATTGGACACCATACTCCAGAATTGGCCTCACCAATGCCTTGTACAATTTTAACATTACATCCCAACTTCTATACTCAATGCTCTGATTTATAAAGGCCAGCACACCAAAGGCTTTCTTTACCACCCTATCTACATGAGATTCCACTTTCAGGGAACTATGCACAGTTATTCCTAGATCCCTCTATTCAACTGCATTCCTCAATTCCCTGCCATTTACCATGTACGTCCTATTTTGATTTGGCCTGCCAAGATGTAGCACCTCACACTTATTAGCATTAAACTCCATCTGCCATCTTTCAGCCCACTCTTCCAAGTGGCATAAATCTCTCTGTAGACTTTGAAAATCGACTTCATTATCCACAACACCACCTATCTTAGTATCATCTGCACACTTACTAATCCAATTTACCACAACATCATCTAGATCATTGATGTACATGACAAACAACAGTGGACCCAACACAGGTCCCTGTGGCACCTCACTAGTCGCTGGCCTCCAACCTGACAAACAGCCATCCACCATTACTCTCTAGCATCTCCCATTCAACCACTGTTGAATCCATCTTGCTGCTCCATCATTAATACCCAACAATTGAACCTTATTAACCAACCTTCCATGAGGAACCTTGTCAAAGGCCTTACTGAAGTCCATATATACAATATCCACTGCTTTACCCTCATCAATTTCCCATGCAACTTCTTCAAAAAATTCAAGAAGATTAGTCAAACATGATCTTCCAGGCACAAATCCATGTCGACTGTTCCTAATCAGACCCTGTTTATCCAGATGTTTATATACATTATCTCTAAGTATCCTTTCGATTAATTTGCCCACCACTGACGTCAAACTAACAGGTCTATAATAGCTAGATTTACTCTTAGAACCGTTTTTAACAATGGAACAACATGCGCAGTACGCCAATCCTCCGGCACTATTCCCGTATCTAATGACATTTGAAATATTTTTGTCATAGCCTCTGCTATTTCTACACTAACTTCCCTCAATGTCATATGTAATATCCTGTCTGGAACTGGAGACTTATCCAGTTTTATATTTTTCAAAAGTGTCAGTACTTCCTCTTCTTTGAACCTCATAGTTTCCATAGCTACTCTACTTGTTTCCCTTACCTCACATAATTCAATATCCTTCTCCTTGGTGAATACCGAAGAAAATAAATTGTTCACTATCTTCCCCCATCTCTTTTGGCTCTGCAGATAGCTGTCCACTCTGACTCTCTAATGGACCAATTTTATCCCTCGTTATCCTTTTGCTATTAATATAGCTGTGGAAACCCTTTGGATTTACTTTCACCTTACTTGCCAAAGCAACCTGATATCTTATTTTAGCTTTTCTAATGTATTTCTTAAGATTCTTTTTACATTCTTTATACTCATCAAGCACCTAATTTACTCCATGCTGCCTATAATTTCTTACTCAGAGAGTGATAGCTGTGTGGAATGAGCTTCCAGTGGAAGTGGCGGTGGCAGGTTCGATGTTATCAATTAAAAATAAATTGGATAGGTATGTGGACGGGAAAGGAATGGAGGGTTATAGTCTGAGTGCAGGAAGATGGGACTAGGTGACAGTAAGTGTTCGGCACGGACTAGAAGGGCCGAGATGGCCTGTTTTCGTGCTGTAATTGCCATATGGTTATATGTTATGTGGTTATATCTTTCAACCCTCTGTGGTTGTGCTGCCATCTACAGTGAACTGTGTACAGGGGTCGCCAACACACAACACAATTTGGTATTATCTTTCTTGCATCGGAGTTAGCCTTGATAATCCAATCATTTTTACAGCACGGACTTGTAGGGCCGAGATGGCCTGTTTCCGTGCTGTAATTGTTATATGGTTATATGGTTAAGGTGGGACAGCATACAGTTTCTTCCTACATTTTTTTCGACTGGTTTCTCGATTGAAGCCCACTGATGCCCTTCAAGATGCACGGTAGTGTATGTAAATTAATTGTGCTAGTCAAAATATAATTGTTACAGTTGGTGTAAACATGTATGGAACCAGTCTCGATTAATATTTTGTTCAATCACCGAAATTTCCAATCGCACGGGGTTTTACTTTATATTCAGGGAAATCCAAAAGCAGCGAAGGAAGATTGAAAATGACCCCCATCTTCCAGTCTCCCCCGGCCAGTGATGTGATGGACGCGGGGTTCGGGACCAATCGCTGACAAGGCCCGCCCCCCGGTGACGTCATGATCGGTATTTGGATTTTCGACGATGCGTCCGTTCGGTTAAATGGCTTTTCGACGTCGTTTCCTTTCGGTTATTTGGATAACACTTCTGCGCTTCGGCACCTCGTCCATCGATGCCACGTGCGCACACAGGGATATTGGGCACTGCAATGTACAGCGCGAACGCACGGAAGAGAGGGCAGACAAGATTTACTAGAACAGTATAGCAAGGAATTCAAGATGCTGGTTTACACCAAAGGCAGACGCAAACTACTGGAGTAATTCAACGGGAGAGGCAGTATTTCAGTAGAGAAGGAATGGGTGACGTTTCGGATCGAGACCCTTCTTCGGTCTGAAGAAGGATCTCGAACGGAAACATCATCCATTCCTTCTCTCCGGGGATGCTGCCTGTCCCGCCTGAGTTACTCCAGCATTTTGTGTCTATTTCTTAGAACAACCCTGCGACCTGGAACTTTGGTTGTAATGCTGGAGAATGTACTTTAGGAGGAGCGAAGTCTGAATGGAGGTTTGGTTCAAAATCATCGCGAGCAGAGTGATTAAAATGGAACGGGTTGCACCCGGACAGGCAGCGCCTCCCGAGAGAAGGAATGCGTGACGTTTCGGGTTGAGACCATTCTTCATAGTGAACTGAACTCTTGTCAGTGAGAGTACTTGCAGTTGACTGAAGAAGGGTCCCTCCCCGAAACGTCACCCATTCCTTCTATCCAGAGATACTGCCTGTTCCGCTGAGTTACTTCAGCTTTTTGTGTATATCTTCAATTTCAGAGTTAAATAAAAAATACATGGTGCTGGATGAACTCGGCAGGCTTTTCTGCGTCGCGTCTGTTCGGTTTTTTTATGTTTCGGCGTCGCGTCGTTCGGTTTTTTTGCTTTACGGCCTCCGTTACGTTCGGTTATTTGGATAGTCGGCGAGGTTTCCGTTCGGTTATTTGGCTTTTCGGCGTCGTTTCCTGTTCGTATCTTGGCTTCCATTTCTTCGCTTCGATTTCTTGACCTTCGACGCCCCGTCGGCACATGGTAATTCACCCGATTCTTACTGTAGGGACCTACATTTTTCCTCACATCTTTTCCTCATCACATATCTACAGGCTTCTGCAGTCCACGCAAGCTTTCATCCTCTATGTTCCATTCTTAATTAACCCATTTTACCCTCCTCGATTGAATTCGAAATCCCAGCCCCACGATTTGTTGTTTCCTCTGGTCAATGTATGTCTTCTCCCTTGAATTGAACGCTATCCCCAAAGTCCCTCGATAGCCATGGTTGAGCCGCCTTCCCTGTTATATGTTTACGCCAGACAGGGGTGAACAATTGTTGTAATTCATCCATGATATATTTAAATATTTGCCATTGCATATCCACCCTCAACCCTTAAGTATCATTTGTCAATGTACCGTAGCCAATTGCCGTCTCATACCATCAAAGTTATCTTTCTTTAAGTTCAGACCATTGTCACTCTCTGATTTAATACAGAATTCTACCATATTATGTTCACTGTTGCCCAAGGCGCTTGGCCCAACAAAATTGCTAATTTCGCCCATCTACCAATAAATAGTTTACTGCATCCAAGCTAATGTCTCTCCTTACTATTGCATTAATCTCATCTTTAGCGACCACACCGCCCCTTATTTTCTGTCTATCCTTCCTGAATGTTGAATACCCCTACATGTGGAACTCCCAGCCCTGAAACCATGTCTCCGTAATCCCAAGTATATAATATTTGTTAACAACCAACTGTGCATTCAATTAATCCACCGTATTACGGATGTTTCTCACTTTAAGGCATTGTTTTTAACATTCTTAGCCCTCATATAATGTTTCTGACAATGGCGACGTATACCGTTTAATTCCACGTGTCTCTTTTAATGCCTTTGAGACCAATGAATTTGTCAGGTCGTGGTCTATAGACGCCATCGAAAAGCTGCAAGGCTGCTTCGCATGCACTGATTGGGAAGTTTTCCGCGCAGCTGCTGACCTCCACGACATACAAAGGACGTCATATGTCCAGTGCGAGCAACTCTGTATCCCTTCATGTCTAAACAATACAACAATAAGCGAGCACAAAAGAAATTCACACATTAAGAACTGAGATCCTGCTATAAAACTGGAAATAACGGCTATATGGCTGCAAATATATACAAGGTTTACAATAAGGAAGCCCAATACAATTCCACCAAAATAAATCTCAACCAATAACACAAGATCTGTCTGGAAGAAGAAATGAGAAAAATGCTGCATATAAAACTGGAAATAAGCAGGACTATATGGCTGCAACTATATAAATTAAGGTTTACAATAAGGAAAGCCAAATACAATTATGCCACCAAAATAGAACAAGAAATCTCAACCAATAACACAAGATCTGTCTGGAAAAAAAATCAAGAAATCACCAACTACAAAAAGATATCCACCCCCATCCCTGAAAATGATGGGGGTGGTGCCCCAGTGCTTCAAACAACCCACCATCATACCTGTGCCCAAGTCTAACGCAACATCCTGCCTCAATGACTACAGACCGATTGCCCTCACATCCGTGGCGATGAAGTCATTTGAGCGCATCATTCTCACTCACCTCAAAACCAGCACTTCCTCCATCATGGATCCATATCAATTCGCATATAGAGCCAATAGGTCAGTAGAAGACACAGTCAACCTGGCCATCCATCACACTCTGCAACACCTGGAAACCGCCAACACGTACGCCCGCATCCTGTTCATGGACTTAAGTTCAGCATTCAACTTCATCAACCCGGTCAAACTCTTCCATACATTAACGGACATGAACATTGACCCCTGCATCTGTCACTGGATCTATAGCTTCCTTTGGAACAGACAACAGAGGGTGAAGATACACAACACCATATCTCACCCTCTGCACCTCAGTACAGGAGCCCCTCAGGGCTGCGTCTTGTCACCCTGGTTATTCTCACTCTACACAAATCAACTCACATCGCAGTATAGTTCAGTCAAAATATATAAATACGCAGACGACACAACCATCCTAGGTCTCATCTCTAACAACAACGAAACAGAATACCGCACTCAAACACACAAAACAGTCACTTGGTGCACAGACAATAACCTCCTACTCAACACAGCAAAAACCCATGAACTTATCATTGATCTCAGATGAAAGGCACAACCCACGACCCCCTACTCATCTCCGGCAAACCCATATCCACCACTGACTCGTGCAAATTTCTTGGAACTCGCATAAGCAATAACCTCAAATGGAAAACCAACTCAGACCACATTTATAATAAAAAAAGCCAACCAAAGATTATTCTTTCTCCGCCAGCTCAAGAAGTTCAGAGTGAGGACACATCTCCTAATCCGATTTTACACAGCCATCATCCAAAGCATGCTCACTTCATCAATAACAGTTTGGTACAGCAGTTTGGACACTCACTCCCGTAATAAACTACAGCGCATTGTCAACAAAGCATCCAAAATCATCAGCACCCTCCTCTCATCAATAGAATCACTCAATCTCAAACGGTCCGTGTCAAGGGTGAAGAAAATCATTTCTGATCCCTCCCACCCAGCTCACCACATCTTCCACCTGCTGCCCTCAGGGAGGCGCTACAGCTCACTGCCTGCCAAAACATCACGATTCAAAAACAGTTTCTACCCATATGCAGTTCGTACTCTGAACACTCTATGATAATATCACAAAGCCACCCGTGCATGTACTGTATACTGTATGTTGTCTGTGTTTTATGTTATGTTATGTTCTGCTTACTGTGGTCTTCTGTACCAAAACTGTATGTCTGCATGACTGGAATCAGCTCACTGTGTAAAATCCTGTACTGAAAATGAATTCCACCAGCTTGACTGTGTGGTCATTAAATAATCTTGAATCTTGAATCTTGAATCTCAGTCTACCACGTTTTTTTCAGATGACAAATTGTTGATATTAACAGTTCTCGGTGTGAAGAAACTCTCCATTCAAATCCAATTGGAAATTTCTATAGAAAACAACTCTGAATACATGCAATATCACTGCCTCCTAAAACTACATAGACCTACTGTATGTCACGTCTTTTGTGTTTATTAAAATTTTCACTTCTTTTCTACCGCCGTTAAAAAAAATTGGCATTCTTTGGTGATGTCTACTGTAGACGGCACTTGTCAATGAACGCGGCGACAGGCAGAGTTAAATATTCTTGTTAATATTACAACTGCTGAGACACTCCTGAGTATTGGATGACATATACAACACACAGGCGCGCGTGGTAAATATTAACAGGAACACAAAACATTCATTGTTTTATGTGGAACATGTTATGCTGTACAAATATTTTACAAATGAAAGAGTATCACGAAGGACGAGCTGGGTTGCGTTTTGTATTAACAGGATCGACGATCATTCTGTACATTCCATCGAACACCTTCTGTTGAGCAAATATTTTCCAAACAAAATGAAATATCCGCGAATTTACCTTCAGTCTTGAGTCTCATAGTACCAACAAAAACAACGCTCAACCGACGAATAGCCAACAAAACCCCCCCAACCCCCCCCCCCCCCCCCCCCCCCTCCACTCGCCGCATTCAATTGCATTAGCGGAAATATATGACAGAATAATTAATGTTAAATTATTATTAAATGATACATAATTGGCTGCTCTCTTCACAAGTAATATTATGAATCAAATCCATGTTAGTAGGACACCGCGTACATGGAAATCATATAAAACAACTATGATGGGAGAACTGAGTCAGTCAAACAGAATCTATGGACACAGAAACTAGTTCACATGTCGGGTCAGGGGCCTGGTCTCGGAAATAGATATTAACGGCATAAGAAGGACTGTATATCCGGACGATATTGAGCTGATTGAGTGATTGTGTGATACAATGTGTGTCACAATCTCGTCGGTGAGAGTACTTGGGATTGCCTGAAGAAGGGTCTCTAACGATAACGTCACCCGTTTCTTCTATCCAGATATATTTCCTGTCACGTCGATTTAATCCAGCTTTTTGTGTATATCTTCAATTTCAGAGTTAAATAAAAAACACAGGATGCTGGAGGAACTCGGCAGGCTAGGCGGCATCTGTGGAGGGAATGGATTAGGAATTTCGGGCCAGGGTTCTTCTTTAATAGGAAGGAACTGTTGCAGTTGTGTTTGCAAGACGCCATATGATTCCGGGATTGCCAACACGAGAGAGAGAGAGAGAGAGAGAGAGAGAGAGAGAGAGAGAGAGAGAGAGAGAGAGAGAGAGAGAGAGAGAGACAGAGAGAGAGAGAGAGAGAGACACAGAGAGAGAGAGAGAGAGAGAGAGAGAGAGAGAGAGAGAGAGAGAGAGAGAGAGAGAGAGAGAGAGAGAGAGAGAGAGAGAGAGAGAGAGAGAGAGAGATAGAGAGAGAGAGAGAGAGAGAGAGAGACAGACAGACAGACAGACAGACAGACAGGCAGACAGACAGACAGACAGACAGACAGACAGATGAATTCCAACAAATGTTCATCTCTGTCTGACGTAAACATAGACGAGGGAAGGCGGCTCAAAAATGGCTAACGAGGAACATTGGGGATAGTGTTCAATCAAAGGGAGAGGCATTGGCCAGAGGAAATTTAGAATTCAATCGAGGAGGTCAAATGACTCCATTAAGAATGGGAAATGGAACATGAAAGCTTGCGGGGAATATAAAAACTGACTGCAAAAGCCTCTATAGATATGTGAAGAGGAAAAGATACGTGAAGACAAATGTAGTTCCTTACATCCAGAATAGGGTAAATTTACCGTGTGCGCACGGGGCGTCGAAGGACGAGAATCCGAAGCGAAGAAATAGAACCCAATATACTGAATGGCAACGACGTCGAAAAGTCAAATAACCGAACGGAAACAACGCTGAAAAGCCAAATAACCGAAAGGAAAGGACGCCGAAAAGCCAAGTAATCGAACGGAAACGACGCCGTAAAACCAAAGAACCGAACAGACGCGACGCCGAAAAGCAAAATAACCGAACAGGCACGACGCCGAAAAGCAAAATAACCGAACAGGCACGACGCCGAAAAGCCAAATAACGGACGGGAATCGTAGAGACCTTGTCAGCGATTGGTCCAGTCGCCGCGTCCCTCACTGGCCGGGGGGAAAGGGAATTGTGCGTGGGTATCTTTAATTTTCCATTTCCGATTTCGGGCTGCCAAAGATCGTAGAGCTGATGATTTTTTAATTGCAAACTCTCACTCTCTCTCTCTCTCCCCCTGGCCGGGAGGAGACGGGAATTGTGCGTGGGCATCTTTAATTTTCCTTTTCCGATTTTGGGCTGGCAAAGGTCGTAGAGCTGATTATTTTTTTAAAGCGTTGATCTACCATGGTGCTTGGGGTTAAGTAGTTTGAATCTCTACCTCTCTTTCTCTCTCTCTTTCTCCTCCC
Organism: Leucoraja erinaceus; assembly: GCF_028641065.1. Classification (NCBI taxonomy): domain Eukaryota; kingdom Metazoa; phylum Chordata; class Chondrichthyes; order Rajiformes; family Rajidae; genus Leucoraja; species Leucoraja erinaceus. The sequence continues at coordinate 24,543 of NW_026576921.1, forward strand.
TCCCTGCCTTTCTCCCTCTCTCTCTCCCACTCGATCATCTATCTATCTATCTATCTATCTATCTATCTATCTATCTATCTATCTATCTATCTATCTATCTATCTATCTATCTATCTATCTATCTATCTATCTATCTATCTATCTATCTCTCTTCTCTCTCTCTCTATCTCTCTCTCTCTCTCTATCTATCTCTCTCTCTCTATCTCTCTCTCTCTCTCTCTCTCTCTCTCTCTCTCTCTCTCTCTCTCTCTCTCTCTCTCTCTCTCTCTCACTTTTTCCCCGGAATCATTTGGCGTTTTGTAAACACAACAGCATGTGCAGTTCCTTCCTATTAAAGAGGAACCCTGGCCCGAAACTCCTAATTCATTCCCTCCACAGATGCCGCCTAGCATGCCCAGTTTATTTAACTCTTAAATTGAAGATATACACAAATAGCTGGAGTAACTCAGCGGACAGGCAGTATCTCTGGATAGGAATGGGTGACGATTCGGGCAGGGACCCTTCTTCAGCCAACCACAAGTACTCTCACCGATGAGAGTTCAGTTCACTCTGAAGAAGGGTCTCAACCCGAAACATCACACATTCCTACTCTCCAGAGGCGCTGCCTGTTCCACTGAGTTACTCCAGCATATTGCGACTATTCACAAGTACTCTTTGGACCTCGGTGGAATATAGAATCCGTGGAGGTGTTGTATGGAAATATGTAACAGGTTTGGACTGATGGTGGGGTGGGCGATGTGGAGTGTCTTCTCTCGATATGCTTTCATATGCACTCATGAACTTTTTTTCTTCGCGCCATCCGTTTATTTTGACAACCACTTGAAGTCTATGTCCTCCAGTTCTCAAGTCTGGTTTATTTTCGGATTCACAAGTGTATTGAGGTACAGGAACAATGAAAACTGTGGTTGCAGAAGCATCATAGACACACATAGACAACACACTAAAACATAAATTATACATGCATTGTACAAGACAGTGAAAAGAAAAATGCTGTGCCTTGAAATCAAAACATTAGATTAAACAGCCCAAACTCCGGTGCAACCCGTTCAACTTTAATCCCTCTGCCCGCGATGATTTTGAACCAAATCTCCTTTCAGACTTCGCTCCTCCTAAAGTACATTCTCCAGAATTGCAACCAAAGTTCCAGGTTGCAGGGCTGTTCTAAGAAATCGACACAAAATGCTGGAGTAACTCAGGCGGGGCAGGCAGCATCCCCGGAGAGAAGGAATGGGTGATGTTTCGGGTCGAGACCCTTCTTCAGACCGAAGAAGGGGCTCGATCCGAAACGTCAGCCATTCCTTCTCTCCAGAAATACTGCCAGTCCCGCTGAATTACTCCAGTAATTTGTGTCCACCTTTGGTGTAAACCAGTATCTTCAGTTCCTTGCTACACTGTTCTAGTAAATCTTGTCTGCGCTCTCTGCCCTGCTTTCGCGCTGTACATTGCAGTGCCCAATATCCCCGTGTGCGGACGTGGCATCGATGGACGAGATGCCGAAGCGAAGAGGTGGAAACCGAATAACCGAACGGAAACCACGCCGGAAATCCAAATAACGGACATGACGTCGTCTGGGGGCGGGACTTGTCAGCGATTGTTCCAGAACCCCGCGTCAATCATATCACTGGCCGAGGGAGACTGGAGGATGGAGGCCATTTTTAATCTTCCTTCGCCACTTTTGGATGTTCCTGTATATAAAGTAAAATCCCGTGTGATTGGAACTTTCGGTTGGTTTAACAAAATAATAATCCAGATTGGTTCCATAGATGTTTACACCAATTGTAACAATTATAATTTGACTACCACAATTCATTTACACACTACCGTGCATCTTGAAGGCCAGTGGTCCTTTTGGGCGTGAATCGGGAAACCAGTCGAAAAAAAATAGAGCAAGAAACTATACGCTGCCCTACCTTCGTAAAAAATATTGGATTATCAAGGCTAACTCCATGCGAGAAAGATAATACATAATTGTGTTGAGTGTAGGCGACCCCAGCTCATAGCTCACTGATGTCGTATGCTTGCCTCCATTGCTAGGGACAATGAATATATGCGTCGAAAGTCGTGATATTGAGTATAGGAGCAGGGAGGTTCTACTGCAGTTGTACAGTGTCTTGGTGAGACCACACCTGGAGTATTGCGTACAGTTTTGGTCTCCAAATCTGAGGAAGGACATTCTTGCCATAGAGGGAGTGCAGAGAAGGTTCACCAGACTGATTCCTGGAATGTCAGGACTGTCTTATGAAGAAAGACTGGATAGACTTGGTTTATACTCTCTAGAATTTAGGAGATTGAGAGGGGATCTTATAGAAACTTACACAATTCTTAAGGGGTTGGACAGGCTAGATGCAGGAAGATTGCTCCCGATGTTGGGGAAGTCCAGGACAAGGGGTCACAGCTTAACGATAAGGGGGGAAATCCTTTAAAACTGAGATGAGAAGAACTTTTTTCACACAGAGAGTGGTGAATCTCTGGAACTCTCTGCCACCGAGGGTAGCCGAGGCCAGTTCATTGGCTATATTTAAGAGGGAGTTAGATGTGGCCCTTGTGGCTAAGGGGATCAGGGGGGTATGGAGAGTAGGCAGGTACGGGATACTGAGTTGGATGATCAGCCATGATCATATTGAATGGCGGTGCAGGCTCGAAGGGCCGAATGGCCTACTCCTGCACCTAATTTCTATGTTTCTATGTTTCTATATGGTTCTATAGGACTTTGGTTAGACTAGGTTTGAAGTGCTGCGTGCAGAGCCAATCGCCCTATTACAGGAAATATGTGGATGGTGTAGAGAAGGTTCAGCAGATTGCTGCCTGGTTCAGAGAGATGAAGCAACAACGAAAGGTTGAATGAACTTGGATTATTTTCTCTAGAACGTGGAAGGTTGACGAGAGGCAATAGGGTAAAGTGCGAGGGGCATAGATAAGGTGAACTGTCAGAACATTTTGCTAGGGTGGAAAGTCCAACATTAGAGCTAAAAGATGAGAGGGGAAATGGTTAATAGAGAAGTGCGGGGCAAGTAGTTTACACACAGCGTGATGGGGGACTGCAATCCACTATCAGGGCGGGTGGTGGATGATAGTAGCGTTTAACAGGCTTGTGCACAGGCAATGGGAAATGCAAGAAACAGATATATGAACATGTGCAGGCAGATGCGATCAGTTTAACTCGACAGGACATGCGGCACAAACATCATGGGCCGTTCATGTGCTGTACTGTTCTAATTTCTGAATTCTATACTGCTGGGCGAATCCTGCCACTCGGGCCCAACCTGTCATCCTGTCGCCAATCCCTTTGCCTCCAAGGGCACACTCTTATGTTTATTTCTTATTCCACGGACGGATAATACATGAGGACGAGATGTAAAGTGTTTCGAAGTTGTAGTATAAAGTATTGGGGCTGCAACGTCCGGTTGTATTCGTCAAGCTGACGCCAAGCCTCGCTCCGTCAGGCGTGTTGGATAAATTGCAGAAGGATGGGGTCAGGAGGGATAGATAGATCAGCCATGATTGAATGGTGGATTGGAGTTGATGGGCCGAATAGTCTAATTATGCTCCTATCACATGGCCTCGTTCACCCTATGACAATACTGCAATCTACAGACCAAGGAGTGGTATGATAAATTGATATGAGGGGACATAAATCCCCGGGACCCTCTCGGGGACCAGCTACCGCGCGCGTTGTCTACAGCCTCGTGGACTCTCGCAGTGGAGGGATCCTCTCGGTGTGCAATAGGTACATGGAGAAGATAGCACTAGACGCTATTGTTCTTACAAAGGAAATTGGACCAGCTTACATGGGCCTCTTGGTCGGCATGGACGAGTTGGGTCGAACAGCCTGTTTACACACAGGTTGACATTGTGACTAAGACTCAATGCTCTTCTCTTTCCCTCACCTTTTTACCGGAGTAAACACAATGCCAGCGGTCTCGAATTGTGAAGAAAATTAAAACCGTAAACGCTGGAAAACTAAAAAGCCGTTAACATTTCATGTTGATGATTCTGTCGTGTGCTACATATTTCACAAAGTGTTTCTTGCAGTTTTGATTTCCTTCACATTTCCAGCTTAACTTGCATTTTACCCGCGACTCGACCATTAGTTTACATATGCTGTTGTTCGCATAATTTAACAATTGTCAGTTCTCCCTTGACTAATATTTATTCCAGTGAAATCAGCGGAAACAAATAAAAATGTAAAGACAATGGGGCGGTAATCAATGCAACCGCATTTGTTTATTGCTACAGGTCTTGAAGGAATTACTCTCCAGGGCGGGTTTTAAAAGATAGTGCGAATAATGACTCTTGGCTTGCAACATTTATTGCCGTGATAGCAGTGAGCAGTTATCTTCTCCTCTTCTGGGTAACGGCATAAGTCACGACACACACCACCTTTCTCCGTGCAGGGATCATCTTGAAAATAAAGAATATTTTATTCAAAAATAAAGGAAATGGGAAAAGAATCCTTGAGAATCTGATCTGTGGTTTGAGGTAAACGTGTCCTATTGTGGGTGGGCTGGGCGTGGGTTTAAGGGATAGGATGTGGGGAGAGGTGAGGGGTGATGGCGGCGAATTACTTTTTACTACACGATCTAAGTTTCATCTGCTCTTATGGGGAATCAATGGGAAGGCTGTGAAGGGCTAGGGAATGTCGAGTGTTTGCATTTCACGAATCTGCTGCATTCAGGAAGTGTTTAAGAAGGAACAGCAGATGCTTGAAAATCTAAGGTAGAGTTCTGAGGGAGGAGAACTTCTTCAAAGCAGGGTTACCTCGAGGAGTCTACTTTTGTCTACTTCCGGAGGTTTTTTACGTGTTACAGTTCAACATTTGTTTTTGCTATATTGATTATGATTACATATTCTGTTGTGTTGCAGCAAGTAAGAAGTTCATTGTTCTATCTGGGACATATGACAATAAAACACTATTGACTCTTGTTATACTGTTCTCTATTAAAATCTGCAGACTTCCAGCGAGACCTCGCTGTAACATTGAAATTATCGGTGTGTACGGATAAACTTAGTATGTATACATACCTGAGCCCAGAGACGGGAAAAAAACAAATCCCTCTGCGAGCGTTTGAGTCAGGAGCAATATTCCAAAAACGAACAGAAGTGCGCTTCTCATCTTGTAGCGTGAGTCCAGTTCAGGATCATAGAATCGGGAAAGGGGTTTCAATTCTACTCGGATACGATGCTACCTTTATACTGACTGGTCGGAGCAGTAATGTTGGTGTCAGTTGGCGGGCGTCGTCTGGTGACGCTACCAACTTGGTGGAGACGTGCTATGGTCGAGTTGCTGCTGGAGATAGCCGACAGGCTGCAATCTAAGATTAATCAGTCGATCAGACGCCAAAGAGTGTGTAATTTGAGCCACCACTTCTTCCCCACCCTGTGCTTTTTAATATATTACTAGACTAAGTGGGACCTGTTAGGTCCCAGTCACACGGGAGACCTGGTCCCCCCAAAACAACCCATTCCCCACAGCAATATTCCACCACTAACCTGTTCCCCCAACGCTATCCGTTACTCCAAACAAATATTCCACCACTCAGGGGAGGGGATGTTGGGGAGTGCGGGTGTGGGGGCGAGGGGAAGTGTAGGGGAGGAGGGTATGGGGTATGGGGTATCGGGTAGGGGTGGTGGCGGGGAAGGTAGGTGTAGGCGAGGGAGGTGCGGGGGGGGGGGGTCGGTGGGTGGAGGGCGGCGACGCTGTGTGTGGGGATGGTGGTGCGCGGGAAGATGCGGTGGGGAGGGGTGTGTGGGGAGGGAGGTGTGTGCGGGGATGGAAGTTGTTGGGGAGGGTGGATGCGGGGGAGGGAAGATGTGGGGGAAGGGGGGTGTGGGGAGGGTGCTAGGGGAGGTGTGGGGGAGGGGAGGTGTGGGAGAGGGAGGTGTGGGGGAGGGGAGGTGTGGGGAGGGAGGTGTGGGGCAGAGGCGTGTGGGGGGAGGGGGGTGCGGGGAGGATGTGTGTGGGGTAGGGGATGTGGTGGGGGGGGGGTGTGTGCGGGGAGGGTGGGTGTGGGGGGAGGGGATGTGGGGGGGAGTGTGTCTGGGGAGGATGTGTGTGGGGTAGGGGGCGTGGTGGAGGGGGTGTGTGCGGGGAGTGAAGTTGTTGGGGAGGGTGAGTGTGGAAGAGGGAAGTTGTGGAGGGTGGGAGAAAGGGAGGGTGGGGGTGGGGGAAGGGGGATGTGGGGAAGGGGGCTCGCACACTGCTCACCCCGCATCTTCTGCTTTCGGCCTCATGCAGCAGATCCCGCTCCCACTCCGGCTTCACTCCGAGGCTTCCGGTTCAACAGCAGCTACCGGCAGATCGTGCTGGTCGCCGAATAGGCAGACCGGATGCTGCGCTCAACACACTCCACCCCTTCAACTGTATTCACCTCGCCGCGTTATTGACAGCGGGTTCCGGAAGGGGCAGTTTTTACGATATTTATACCTTCATAACCTTTGTACTATTTCTCCGATCGGAACAAAACTTATTTGACTTGCAGCTGAGGAGAACGGTGAGTATGGTGGCGAAGAAGCGTATAGCTACGGGCGATCGTTTCTGCGCAAATTAAATACAACGCAGACCGAAAGTGGTCAAGATGAGAGTTTTAGGAATAGGGTGATTTCACTAAAGGTCACTGGACCGTAGATCCGCACCCACGTGACCAAAATTCTCAAGTGGAGGACACTCGAGGGTTCCGGTACATGTTAGTGGATGGGAAAAAACGCATTTTCCCACCCGTTGTGACTGTTGTGCCTGTTACAGCACTGCTACCTGGAACTTTGGTTGCAATGCTGGAGAATGTACTTTAGGAGGAGTGAAGTCTAAAAGGAGATTTGGTTCAAAATCATCGCGGGCAGAGAGATTAAAGAGGGATTACATTGGTGAGGCCAATTCTGGAGTATGGTGTACATATAGAACCATATAACAATTACAGCACGGAAACAGGCCATCTCGACCCTTCAAGTCCGTGCCGAACACGTATTCTCCCCTAGTCCAATATACCTGCGCTCAGACCATAACCCTCTATTCCTTTCCCGTCCATATAACTATCCTGTAAAGGAGTTAAGTCTGACACACTGTAATCTTTACTAAGTCTTTAATACGGGCCATGTTAAACACGTCCCAGTACTGACAGCATCTAGTCTTCAGGCGTACAGGAACCAAGGGAGGGGCAAGGGGAAGATATCATAGTTATACTGAGATGACTGGGCGTGGTTAGTGGTATTGAGGAACATAGGTTGCATGCATAAACCATCTACATATCCAATTCATTTTTAAATGATAAAAACGAACCTGCCTCCACCACCTTCACTGGAAGCTCATTCCACACGGCCACCACTCTCTGAGTAAAGAAGTTCCCCCTCATGTTACCCCTAAACCTCTGTCCCCTAATTCTCAAGTAATGTCCCCTTGTTTGAATCTTCCCTACTCTCAGTAGGAAAAGCTTATCCACGTCAACTCTGTCTATCCCTCTCATCACTTTAAATACCTCTATCAAGTCCCCCCTTAACCTTCTGCGCTCCAAAGAATAAAGACCTAACTTGTTCAACCTTTCTCTGTAACTTAGTTGCTGAAACCCAGGCAACATCCTAGTAAATCTCCTCTGTACTCTCTCTATTTTGTTGACATCCTTCCTATAATTAGGCGACCAAAATTGTACACCATACTCCAGAATTGGCCTCACTTGATTGAATTGAATTTCCTTTATTGTCATTCAGACCTTGCGGTCTGAACGAAATTTTGTGCCTGCAGTCATACATATAATGATACAATAATAAACAACAATAAACACAAATTAACATCCACCACAGTGAGTCCTCCAAACGCCTCCTCACTGTGGTGGAGGCAAAAATCTTAGGGCTGCAGTCTCTTCCCTCTTCTCCCTCTGCGCTGAGACGATTCCCCCCGGGCGATGGTACACACAGTCCCGCAGCTCACCGAGCCCCGTGAACGGACCGGTTCAAACACTGCGGCCCGGGGTGGTCGAAGCCGCCGCACCTCCAGTCCAGCACACGCAGCCGCCGGCCCGCGGCTGAACCCAGGACTCTGGACACCGCCGCCAGAACGTCGTCGCAGCCACCGGAGCACCGTCCCAGCCCCCGGACCGGATCGCCCTCACGTGAGTACCGTTCCACCAGCGGGAGTGCCGTTCCTCCCTCGGGCTGGGCCACTCCAGCGGGAGTGCCGTTCCACCCTCGGGCTGGGCCACTCCGACGGGAGTGCCGTTCCTCCCTCGGGCTGGGCCACTCCGACGGGAGTGCCGTTCCTCCCTCGGGCTGGGCCACTCCAGCGGGAGTGCCGTTCCTCCCTCGGGCTGGGCCACTCCAGCGGGAGTGCCGTTCCTCCCTCGGGCTGGGCCACTCCAGCGGGAGTGCCGTTCCTCCCTCGGGCTGGGCCACTCCGACGGGAGTGCCGTTGGGCTGGGCCATTCCAGCCCCTCACCAGGCCGCTCTCACGGGAGCACTGTTCCATCCCGGGCTGGTCCGGGAGCGAGCCCAGGACGAGTCCTGTCAGCTGCCTCCAGAGTCCCGAGGTCGCCGGCTCCGCTACGCCTCAGCGTAGACGGAAGCAAAGAAGGGGGATACGACAAAAGGTCGTATTCCCCCGAAGGGAGTGACAGCAGCCCCCGTTTCACCCCCCACCCCCCTCCCCACATAAACACAGCCTAAAAACCAAAAACATAACTACACAAAACGAAAAAAACAACACAAAAAAGTAAAAGACAAACGGACTGCAGGCGAGCCGCAGCCGTTCCCAGCGCCGCCACTTCCGCCGCACCAGTGCCTTGTACAATTTTAACATTACATCCCAACATCTATATTCAATGCTCTGATTTATAAAGGCCAGCACACCAAAAGCTTTCTTTACCACCCTATCTACATGAGATTCTACTTTCAGGGAACTGTGCACAGTTATTCCCAGATCCCTCTGTTCACCTGCATTCTTCAATTCCCTACCATTTACCATGTACGTCCTATTTTGATTTGTCCTGCCAAGATGTAGCACCTCACATTGATCAGCATTAAACTCCATCTGCCATCTTTCAGCCCACTCTTCCAACTGGCATAAATCTCTCTGTAGACTTTGAAAATCTACTTCATTATCCACAACCCCACCTATCTTAGTATCATCTGCATACTTACTAATCCAATTTGCCACACCATCATCCAGATCCTTGATGTACATGACAAACAACAGTGGACCCAACACAGATCCCTGTGTACAATTCTGGTTGCCAAACTATAGGAAATATGCCAATGAAATAGAGAGAGTACAGAGGAGATTTACTAGAATGTTGACTGGGTTTCAGGAACTAAGTTACAGAGAAAGGTTGAACAAGTTAGGTCTTTATTCTATGTAGCGCAGAAGGTTAAGGGGGGACTTGATAGAGGTATTTAAAATTATATAACATAACCATATAACCATACAACAATTACAGCACTGAAACGGGCCATCTCGGCTCTACATGAGAGGGATAGACAAAGTTGACGTGGATAAGGGTTTTCCATTGAGAGTAGGGAAGATTCAACCAAGAGGACATGATTTGAGAATTAAGGGACAGAAGCCATGGCCTCCGAAGTGGGGGGGGGGGGGGGGGGGGGGTTGCGCAGGGTGCGTCCGCACCCCCCTCCCCCAGAGTAAGGAAATATCCCCATAATGTGTTTTTTTAAATCGGAGTACAAACAGGGTTTCCACTTTATTGAAAATCGCACGAAATTCTGGCTCCGGCCGCTGGGGGAGATACAAATACGCCGATCCGCGCCTGCGCAGTTGGGGAAGCGACGCACAATGGTGCCGTCTATCCGCGCGTGCGCAGTGGGCCTGGGCGGGACCAGACTTCATCCATGGAGCGCGATGCCTCGCGTCTACTCCAGGCAAGTAGTGAATGAAGGGGGGCTGCCCGCACGCCCGAGTCCGGCGTTTCCATCCGCAGCGTTCGGCCAGCCCGGCGATCAGGAGACCATCCTCCCGTCGCCGGGTGGGAGCGGCTGTACCCCGAACACCAACCGTAGCTGTGGCGGGGCCCGATGCCCTCGCCTCCCCCCACCGCCGGGGCCCAATCCTTCTTCCGCCCACGCCACCCCCGCCGACCCCCGCCACCCCCACCACCCCACCTCTCACTCTCTCTCCCCCTTTTTTTTCCCAATACTTTATTCAACACATCAAATAATACAACAGATCAAGTCATACACAAAAAGAACTTACATTATATCAAGTGTCATTATAGTACAATCATTATTCACAATACTCTAAACCCCACGCGGTGACCAGCGCCCACGGAATACCTCCAAAGTCCCCGTGAACACCGCATGTTCCCTCTCCACTCTCCCCCCTCCTCTCTCTCTCCCCCACCACTCTCTCTCACCTCATCTCTCTCTCTCACCTCATCTCTCTCTCTCTCATCTCTCTCTCTCTCCCCCACCTCTCTCTCTCACCTCATCTCTCTCTCTCTTCCCCACCTCTCTTTCTCTCTATCTCCCTCCTCTCTCTCCCCTCCCCTCCCTCTCCCCCCCCTCCTCTCTCTCTCTCCCCCCCCTCTCTCCCTCTCTCCCCCCCCCCCCCCCCCCCCCCCCCCCCCTCCCCCCCCCCCTCTCTCTCCCTCCCCCCTCTCTCCCCCCCCACCTCTCTCTCTCTCTCTCTCTCCCCCTCTCTCTCTCTCTCTCTCTCTCTCTCTCTCTCTCTCTCTCTCTCTCTCTCTCTCTCTCATCTCTCTCTCTCTCTCTCTTCATCTCCCCTCTCTCCCCATCTCTCAATCCCCCCTCTCTCTATCACTCCCCCCCTCCTCTATCCCCTCCCCCTCCCTGCCCCCCCCCCCCCTCCCTGCCCCCCCTCTCTGTCCCCTCTTCCTGTTCCTCCCCCTACCTGCCCCCCCCCCTCCACACCGCCCCATCCTTTCTGTCTATCCTTCCTGAATATTGAATACCGCTACACGTGGAACTCCCAGCCCTGAAGCTGTCTCCGTAATCCCAATGATATCAAATAGAGTTGGAATATCTCTTTTGTTGCAGTAAAAACCAAACGTGTTATGATTCTATATTATCTCTCTCCCACCTCTCTCTCTCTCCCCCCCTCCCCCCCCTCACCCCCCCCCCCCCCCCCCCCTCTCTCCCTCTCTCCCCCCCACCTTTCCCTTTCCCCCCCCACCTCCCTCTCTCCCCCCACCCCATCTCTCTCTCCCCCCACCTCTCCCTCTCCCCCCATCTCTCCGCCTCTCCCCCCACCTTTCCCAATCTCCCCCCCACCCCCACTTCTCCCTCTCCCCCCACCTTTCCCCAAAGTGGCATTCTTTGGTGGTGTCTATTGCAGACGGCACTTGTCAATGAACGCGGCGACAGGCAGAGTTAAATATTCAAGTTAATATTACAAATGCTGAGACGCAGAGTCTTGGATGACATATACAACACACGGGCGCGCGTGGTAAATATTAACAGGGGCACAAAACATTCATTGTTTTATGTGGAACATGTTATGCTGTACAAATACTTTACAAATGAAAGAGAATCACGAAGGACGAGCTGGATTGCGTTTTGTATTAACAGGATCGACGATCATTCTGTACATTCCATCGAACACCTTCTGTTGAACAAATCTTTCCCAAACAAAAGGAAATATTCGCGAATTGACCTTTTGGAGTGCTTCTGAACCGCTATTCAGTCTGCAGTTTCATAGTACCCACAAACACACCGCTCAACCGACGATTAACCGACGCACTGCTTCCACTCGCCGCATTCAACTGAATTAACGGAAATATATGACAGAATAATTAATATTACATTATTATTAAATCATACATATTTGGCTGCACAAGTAATATTATTAATCAAACCCATGTTAGTAGGACACCATGTACATGGGAATGATATAAAACAACAATGATGGGAGAACTGAGTCAGTCAAACAGAATCTATGGAAAGAGAAACTAGTTCACATGTCGGGTCAGGGGCCAGGTCTCGGAAATAGATATTAACGGCATAAGAAGGACTGTATATCCGGACGATATTGAGCTGATTGAGTGATTGTGTGATACAATGTGGAAACAGGGCCTTCAGCTCAACTTGCCCACACCGGCCAGCATGTGCCATCTGCACCAGTCCCACAGGCCTGCGTTTGGTCCATATCCTTCCAAACCCGTCTAACTGGTACTTTCCTTTGTAACGCTCGGACTGATTCGGGAGTAATAGGACAAACCCTATTGGTTTTATTTAGTTCAGCGGAAATACTACATATGATTACAAGGTAACCAAGGTAAAGTCCAGACAATGTCCGATGATAGATATACAGAGCGTCTCCAAAGAGATAGACACAAAGTGCTACGGGGTCCGAGAGCATCTCACGGGGTCGGAGAGCAACTCTGGAGGATACGTCAGGACTTTCATGTGAAGAAAGACTGGATAGACTCGGCTTGTACTCGCTAGAATTTAGAAGATTGAGGGGGGATCTTACAGAAACGTACAAAATTCTTAAGGGGTTGGACAGGCTAGATGCAGGAAGATTGTTCCCGATGTTGGGCAGGTCCAGAACAAGGGGTCACAGTTTAAGGATAAGGGGGAATTTTTTTAGGACCGAGATGAGAAAAACATTTTTCACACATAGAGTGGCGAATCTCTGGAATTCTCTGCCACAGAAGGTAGTTGAGGCTAATTCATTGGCTATATTTAAGAGGGAGTTACCGTGGCTTGCAAACGTCTTCATACCCCTTGAACTTTTCCACATTTTATCACGTTACAACCACAAACGTAAATGTATTTTATTGGGATTTTATGTGATAGACCAACACAAAGTGGTGCATAATTGTGAAGTGGAAGGAAAATTATACATGGTTTTCAATTTTTTTTACAAATAAAAACTGAAAAGTGTGGCGTGCTAAAGTATTCAGCCCCCCTGAGTCAATACTTTGTAGAACCACCTTTCGCTGCAATTACAGCTGCAAGTCTTTTGGGGTATGTCTCTACCAGCTTTGCACATCTAGAGACTGAAATTGTTGCCCATTCTTCTTTGCAAAATAGCTCAAGCTCAGTCAGATTGGATGGAGAGCGTCTGTGAACAGCAATTTTCAAGTCTTGCCAGAGATTCTCAATTGGATTTAGGTCTGGACTTTGACTGGACCATTCTAACACATGAATATGCTTTGATCTAAACCGTTCCATTGGAGCTCTGGCTGTATGTTTAGGGTCGTTGTCCTGCTGGAAGGTGAACCTCCGCCCCAGTCTCAAGTCTTTTGCAGACTCTAACAGGTTTTCTTCCAAGATTGCCCTGTATTTGGCTCCATCCATCTTCCCATCAACTCTGGCCAGCTTCCATGTCCCTGCTGAAGAAAAGCATCCCCACAGCATGATGCTGCCACCACCATGTTTCACAGTGGGGATGGTGTGTTCAGAGTGATGTGCAGTGTTAGTTTTCCGCCACACATAGCGTTTTGCATTTAGGCCAAAAACTTCAAGTTTGGTCTCATCTGACCAGAGCACCTTCCTCTACATGTTTGCTGTGTCCCCCACATGGCTTGTGGCAAACTGCAAACGGGACTTCTTATGGCTTTTCTTCAACAATGGCTTTCTTCTTGCCACTCTTCCATAAAGGCCCGATTTGTGGAGTGCACGACTAATAGTTGTCCTGTGGATAGATTCTCCCACCTGAGCTGTGGATCTCTGCAGCTTCTCCAGGGTTACCATGGGCCTCTTGGCTGCTTCTCTGATCAATGCTCTCCTTGCCCAGCCTGTCAGTTTAAGTGGATGGCCATGTCTTGGTAGGTTTGAAGTTGTGCCATACTCTTTACATTTTCGGATGATGGATTGAACAGTGCTCCGTGAGATGTTCAAAGCTTGGGATATTTTTTTATAACCTAACCCTGCTTTAAACTTCTCCACAACTTTATCCCTGACCTGTCTGGTGTGTTCCTTGGGCTTCATGATGCTGTGTGTTCACTAATGTTCTCTAACAAACGTCTGAGGCCTTCACAGAACAGTTGTTTTTATACTGAGATTAGATTACACATAAGTGGACTCTATTTACTAATTAGGTGACTTCTGAAGGCAATTGGTTACACTGGGTTTTATTTAGGGGTATCAGAGTAAAGGGGGCTGAATACTTTTGCACGCCACACTTTTCTGTTTTTTATTTCTAAAACAATTTGAAAACCAGGTATCATTTTCCTTCCACTTCACAATTATGCGCCACGTTGTGTTGGTCTATCACATAAAATCCCAATAAAATACATTTACGTTTGTGGTTGTAACGTGACAAAATGTGGAAAAGTTCAAAGGATATGAATACTTTTGCAACCCACTGTAGATGTGGCCCTTGTGGCTAAAGGGATCAGCGGGTATGGAGAGAAGGCAGGTACAGGATACTGAGTTGGATGATCAGCCATGACATATTGAATGGCGGTGCAGTCTCGAAGAGCCGAATGGCCCACTCCTGCACCTAATTTCTATGTTTCTATGATAGTAGGCGAGGTTTCGCCAACCTATGGCCCCCTAAGAAGCTATCTGATGCACTGAGTTGCTTTATGCCTTTAAAGCTAGATTCGCATTGTGCAGTCGATACAACCACAACATAGACTGACCCAACATCGTCATGCAACTCTTCATACCTCGAAAGTATGTAGAAGTAGATACCGTCCATTTAAAAATAAGATATATTTCTTATTGTATTGTGAGCATGCTGTACACTGCCCCTTAATGGTCGATCGAAACAAAGAATAGGAAACTGCATTCCTTGTGCAGATTGGCATTTCATGGTCAAGGAAATGAAAGAGTACGGCGGTTGGTGAGGAATACGGTCGTAAGTATGTATCTGGTCAGCCATGACTGTGTTAAGATACACAGCAATTTGGTGGGTGGGGTGGAGTCAGATAATGACAATGTGTTGGTAACCATCTCTATAATCTCAGAATATTTTCAACCTGGGTTTGGAACGTTTCATTGGCAAGCCTCCATTGTATTTGTCATTAATTTACAAGACTTCTCCTTTTGTGTGTTTGTACCTTTCCCCTGCACCCACCGACATGTTCACTCAAAAGTTGAGTTAGTTCAGCTGCATATCTCTGTAAGATCACGCTTAATCATCTTCTCTAACAATAACCGTTGGCGACATAATTACAGGTAAGTTGTTGCGAGCACATGTCCGCCACTATCAGCCCTCTACACAAGCCGTGTGTTAATAGATCTCTGTAAGTTCGCTATCAGCATCCACCCATAAACAACACCATTCAGTGCGAAATGGTACATATTTGGCAATATTCCGCTATAAGGCGGCACGGCGTAGCGCAGTTGCTGCGCCAGAGACCAGTGTTCGATTCTGAATACGTGTGTTATCTCTACCGAATTTGTACGTTTTTCCAGTGTCCACATTGGTTTTCCCGGGTGCTCCGGTTTTCTCCCATACTCCAAAGACCTGCAGTTCTGTAGCTGAAATGGCTGCGGTACCTTGTAACTTGTCCCTAATATGTCGGATAGTGCTAATGCACGCGGTGATCGCTGACCAACGCGGACTTGGTGGGCCGAAGGGCCTGTATCCGGACTTTATTTCGAAACTAAACAAAACTAAAACTAAGCTAAATCTCTTCTGCGAACGCAATCCCCCTACAGTGGACAGAACAACACAAAATATTCAAGCTGACGCTTACAAACGTTCTCCTAAGTTATGCAAAAATAGACGTGTTTCCGTATCCAGGGTACATTATGACTTGCGAGGTTGTAGAACATTTAAAACCCGAGTCTGGTCAGCATTTCGCCCGTGGTCCTCTCCGACTGCGGTACAAAATCGTAAATATTATGTAAGCATCTGCTGTTGCAGCGACTCAGACACTTTAGTTTAGTTTAATTTAATTTAGAGATACAGCGCCGGAACAGGCCCTTGAGGCCCACCGGGTCCGCGCCGTCCAGCGATCCCCGCACATTAACACGATCCTATACCCACTAGGGACAATGTGTACATTTATCAAGCCAATTAACCTACATACCTGTACGTCTTTGGTGTGTGGGAGAAAATCGAAGATCTCAGTGAAAACCCACGCCGGTCACGGGGAGAAATATCAACTCCGTACAGACAGCACCCGTTGTCAGGATCGAACGTGGGTCTCCGGCGCAGCATTCGTTATTCGGCAGCAAATCTACCGCCAATCATTTGCTTCCGTAATCCAAACGTTCTTTGGGAGAAGACGATCAACCTAAACTCATAAGACATTCATTCTCTTTTACAATTCTCCAAGAATCTCTAGATTTCTAATATCCGGAAGGAGCATGTACAGCTCCGATCCATGCTCTTGCCTCACATAGGTTACTAGACTTCTATGAGGTCCCTCTTTGCCCCTTCGTTGAAGAATAATACAAACCCATATGTTCCTATATTTTGCTACTCACCACTCATACCAATTACGAGCAAAACTAAATATTAGCCAAGTTCACATTTACAAGGTTTCGCAGTAGAATTAGGGCATTCGGCCCAACGAGTCCACTCCACCATTCAATCATGGTTGACATCTGCCTCCTAATCTCTGCCTCCTAATCCAATTGCCTTCTCCTCATAACGTTTGACACACGTTCTAATCAAGAATGTGTCGATCTCTACCATAAACATATCTACTGACGTCCTCCGCAACCATCTGTGGCAAGGAATTCCACAGATTAACTACCTTCTGACTAATGAAATACCTCCTTACCTCTTTTCTAAAAGAACGTCCATTAATTCTGAAGCCAAATCGAGTGGAGGCCCAGTGCTTTCACCCGATCATTTACATAGGTAGTGGAGTTTCCGACAGGGGGAAGTTTGTTTAACTGTGCAGCAGAGTTTATAACAATATGAAATAATGGCTGCAAATTGGCAGATGGGGTTTAATCGGAACACTAGTGCGGTTTTACACTTTAGGAACTGAAATGTCAGTGGAGCATGTGCACTAAATTGCCGCACCCTGCCGGAGCATTGACGTGCCCATAGATTCATAGACGTATCTGCACATGTTGGAGATGGTAGTGAAGATTGAAGACATAATCAGCAGTGGTATGGAATCTCAGATCATGGAAGTCTTCACATTATTCCGATTCATAGCAATCAAAATTTTCCGTGCAGCTTTGGGCAAGTTCGCAAGTTCGCGGTTGGGCCGAAGATGTGCTGAGGAGATTCTCCCGGCTGTTGCAGGGACGGAATGTTTCACTGCGGAGGAAAGGCGGAAAGCCGCGTTTGTATTTTCTTCTCCAGGAGTCTTCCAATGTTAAATTAGGGATACAGGGATATGCAGCTGAACTAACTCAACTTTTAAAAGTAGTGAACATGTCGGTGGGTGCAAGGGGAAAGGTACAAACACACAAAAGGAGAAGTCTTGTAAATTAATGACAAATACAATGGAGGCTTGCCAATGAAACGTTCCAAACCCAGGTTGAAAATATTCTGAGATTATAGAGATGGTTACCAACACATTGTCATTATCGGACTCCACCCCACCCACCAAATTGCTGTGTATCTTAACACAGTCATGGCTGACCAGATACATACTTACGACCGTATTCCTCACCAACCGCCGTACTCTTTCATTTCCTTGACCATGAAATGCCAATCTGCACAAGGAATGCAGTTTCCTATTCTTTGTTTCGATCGACCATTAAGGGGCAGTGTACATCATGCTCACAATACAATAAGAAATATATCTTATTTTTAAATGGACGGTATCTACTTCTACATACTTTCGAGGTATGAAGAGTTGCATGACGATGTTGGGTCAGTCTATGTTGTGGTTGTATCGACTGCACAATGCGAATCTAGCTTTAAAGGCATAAAGCAACTCAGTGCATCAGATAGCTTCTTAGGGGGCCATAGGTTGGCGAAACCTCGCCTACTATCATAGAAACATAGAAATTAGGTGCAGGAGTGGGCCATTCGGCTCTTCGAGACTGCACCGCCATTATGTCATGGCTGATCATCCAACTCAGTATCCTGTACCTGCCTTCTCTCCATACCCGCTGATCCCTTTAGCCACAAGGGCCACACCTACAGTGGGTTGCAAAAGTATTCATATCCTTTGAACTTTTCCACATTTTGTCACGTTACAACCACAAACGTAAATGTATTTTATTGGGATTTTATGTGATAGACCAACACAACGTGGCGCATAATTGTGAAGTGGAAGGAAAATGATACCTGGTTTTCAAATTGTTTTAGAAATAAAAAACAGAAAAGTGTGGCGTGCAAATGTATTCAGCCCCCTTTACTCTGATACCCCTAAATAAAACCCAGTGCAACCAATTGCCTTCAGAAGTCACCTAATTAGTAAATAGAGTCCACTTATGTGTAATCTAATCTCAGTATAAAAACAACTGTTCTGTGAAGGCCTCAGACGTTTGTTAGAGAACATTAGTGAACACACAGCATAATGAAGCCTAAGGAACACACCAGACAGGTCAGGGATAAAGTTGTGGAGAAGTTTAAAGCAGGGTTAGGTTGTAAAAAAATATCTCAAGCTTTGAACATCTCACGGAGCACTGTTCAATCCATCATCCGAAAATGTAAAGAGTATGGCACAACTTCAAACCTACCAAGACATGGCCATCCACTTAAACTGACAGGCTGGGCAAGGAGAGCATTGATCAGAGAAGCAGCCAAGAGGCCCATGGTAACCCTGGAGAAGCTGCAGAGATCCACAGCTCAGGTGGGCGAATCTATCCACAGGACAACTATTAGTCGTGCACTCCACAAATCGGGCCTTTATGGAAGAGTGGCAAGAAGAAAGCCATTGTTGAAGAAAAGCCATAAGAAGTCCCGTTTGCAGTTTGCCACAAGCCATGTGGGGGACACAGCAAACATGTAGAGGAAGGTGCTCTGGTCAGATGAGACCAAACTTGAAGTTTTTGGCCTAAATGCAAAACGCTATGTGTGGCGGAAAACTAACACTGCACATCACTCTGAACACACCATCCCCACTGTGAAACATGGTGGTGGCAGCAGTATGCTGTGGGGATGCTTTTCTTCAGCAGGGACATGGAAGCTGGCCAGAGTTGATGGGAAGATGGATGGAGCCAAATACAGGGCAATCTTGGAAGAAAACCTGTTAGAGTCTGCAAAAGACTTGAGACTGGGGCGGAGGTTCACCTTCCAGCAGGACAACGACCCTAAACATACAGCCAGAGCTCCAATGGAACGGTTTAGTTCAAAGCATATTCATGTGTTAGAATGGCCCAGTCAAAGTCCAGACCTAAATCCAATTGAGAATCTCTGGCAAGACTTGAAGATTGCTGTTCACAGACGCTCTCCATCCAATCTGACTGAGCTTGAGCTATTTTGCAAAGAAGAATGGGCAACAATTTCAGTCTCTAGATGTGCAAAGCTGGTAGAGACATACCCCAAAAGACTTGCAGCTGTAATTGCAGCGAAAGGTGGTTCTACAAAGTATTGACTCAGGGGGGCTGAATACTTTAGCACGCCACACTTTTCAGTTTTTTATTTGTAAAAAAAATTGAAAACCATGTATAATTTTCCTTCCACTTCACAATTATGCACCACTTTGTGTTGGTCTATCACATAAAATCCCAATAAAATACATTTACGTTTGTGGTTGTAACGTGATAAAATGTGGAAAAGTTCAAGGGGTATTAAAACGTTTGCAAGCCACGGTAACTCCCTCTTAAATATAGCCAATGAATTAGCCTCAACTACCTTCTGTGGCAGAGAATTCCAGAGATTCACCACTCTATGTGTGAAAAATGTTTTTCTCATCTCGGTCCTAAAAAAATTCCCCCTTATCCTTAAACTGTGACCCCTTGTTCTGAACTTGCCCAACATCGGGAACAATCTTCCTGCATCTAGCCTGTCCAACCCCTTAAGAATTTTGTACGTTTCTGTAAGATCCCCCCTCAATCTTCTAAATTCTAGCGAGTACAAGCCGAGTCTATCCAGTCTTTCTTCACATGAAAGTCCTGACGTATCCTCCAGAGTTGCTCTCCGACCCCGTGAGATGCTCTCGGACCCCGTAGCACTTTATGTCTATCTCTTTGGAGACGCTCTGTATATCTATCATCGGACATTGTTTGGACTTTACCTTGGTTACCTTGTAATCATATGTAGTATTTCCGCTGAACTAAATAAAACCAATAGGGTTTGTCCTATTACTCCCGAATCAGTCCAAGCGTTACAAAGGAAAGTACCAGTTAGACGGGTTTGGAAGGATATGGACCAAACGCAGGCCTGTGGGACTGGTGCAGATGGCACATGCTGGCCGGTGTGGGCAAGTTGAGCTGAAGGCCCTGTTTCCACATTGTATCACACAATCACTCAATCAGCTCAATATCGTCCGGATATACAGTCCTTCTTATGCCGTTAATATCTATTTCCGAGACCTGGCCCCTGACCCGACATGTGAACTAGTTTCTCTTTCCATAGATTCTGTTTGACTGACTCAGTTCTCCCATCATTGTTGTTTTATATCATTCCCATGTACATGGTGTCCTACTAACATGGGTTTGATTAATAATATTACTTGTGCAGCCAAATATGTATGATTTAATAATAATGTAATATTAATTATTCTGTCATATATTTCCGCTAATTCAGTTGAATGCGGCGAGTGGAAGCAGTGCGTCGGTTAATCGTCGGTTGAGCGGTGTGTTTGTGGGTACTATGAAACTGCAGACTGAATAGCGGTTCAGAAGCACCCCAAAAGGTCAATTCGCGAATATTTCCTTTTGTTTGGGAAAGATTTGTTCAACAGAAGGTGTTCGATGGAATGTACAGAATGATCGTCGATCCTGTTAATACAAAACGCAATCCAGCTCGTCCTTCGTGATTCTCTTTCATTTGTAAAGTATTTGTACAGCATAACATGTTCCACATAAAACAATGAATGTTTTGTGCCCCTGTTAATATTTACCACGCGCGCCCGTGTGTTGTATATGTCATCCAAGACTCTGCGTCTCAGCATTTGTAATATTAACTTGAATATTTAACTCTGCCTGTCGCCGCGTTCATTGACAAGTGCCGTCTGCAATAGACACCACCAAAGAATGCCACTTTTGGGAAAGGTGGGGGGAGAGGGAGAAGTGGGGGTGGGGGGAGATTGGGAAAGGTGGGGGGGAGAGGGGGAGAGATGGGGGAGAGAGGGAGAGGTGGGGGGAGAGAGAGAGGTGGGGGGGGGAGAGAGAGGGGGTGGGGGGGAGAGGGAGAGGGGGGGGGGATGGAGGGAGAGGTGGGGGGAGAGAGGGGGAGAGGTGGGGGGGGGAGAGGTGGGAGAGGGAGAGGTGGGAGAGAGATAATATATAGAATCATAACACGTTTGGTTTTTACTGCAACAAAGAGATATTCCAACTCTATTTGATATCATTGGGATTACGGAGACATAGCTTCAGGGCTGGGAGTTCCACGTAGGGGTTTTCAATATTCAGGAAGGATAGACAGAAAGGAAGGGGGGGATGCGGTGTGGAGGGAGGGGGCAGGTAGGGGGAGGAACAGGAAGAGGGGACAGAGAGGGGGGGGGGCAGGGAGGGGGGGGGGCAGGGAGGGGGGAGGGGATAGAGGAGGGGGGAGTGATAGAGAGGGGGGGGGATTGAGAGATGGGGAGAGGGAGAGAGAGATGAAGAGAGAGAGAGAGAGAAGAGAGAGAGAGAGAGAGAGAGAGAGAGAGAGAGAGAGAGAGAGAGAGAGAGAGAGAGAGAGAGAGATGTGGGGAGAGAGAGGTGGGAGGAGAGAGAGAGAGGGAGGGGGGAGAGAGAGAGAGAGATGAGGTGAGAGAGAGAGAGATGAGGTGAGAGAGAGAGAGATGAGTTGAGAGAGAGAGAGTGGTGGGGGAGAGAGAGAGGAGGGGGGAGAGTGGAGAGGGAACATGCGGTGTTCACGGGGACTTTGGAGGTATTCCGTGGGCGCTGGTCACCGCGTGGGGTTTAGAGTATTGTGAATAATGATTGTACTATATGACACTTGATATAATGTAAGTTCGTTTTGGGCCCCGGCGGTGGGGGGAGGCGAGGGCATCGGGCCCCGCCACAGCTACGTTTGGTGTTCGGGGTACAGCCGCTCCCACCCGGCGACGGGAGGATGGTCTCCTGATCGCCGGGCTGGCCGAACACTGCGGATGGAAACGCCGGACTCGGGCGTGCGGGCAGCCCCCCTTCATTCACTACTTGCCTGGAGTAGACGCGAGGCATCGCGCTCCATGGATGAAGTCTGGTCCCGCCCAGGCCCACTGCGCACGCGCGGATAGACGGCACCATTGTGCGTCGCTTCCCCAACTGCGCAGGCGCGGATCGGCGTATTTGTATCTCCCCCAGCGGCCGGAGCCAGAATTTCGTGCGATTTTCAACAAAGTGGAAACCCTGTTTGTACTCCGATTTTAAAAAACACATTATGGGGATATTTCCTTACTCTGGGGGAGGGGGGTGCGGACGCACCCTGCGCACCCCCCCCCCCCCCCCTCCCCCCCCCCACTTCGGAGGCCATGGCTTCTGTCCCTTAATTCTCAAATCATGTCCTCTTGGTTGAATCTTCCCTACTCTCAATGGAAAACCCTTATCCACGTCAACTTTGTCTATCCCTCTCATGTAGAGCCGAGATGGCCCGTTTCAGTGCTGTAATTGTTGTATGGTTATATGGTTATGTTATATAATTTTAAATACCTCTATCAAGTCCCCCCTTAACCTTCTGCGCTACATAGAATAAAGACCTAACTTGTTCAAACTTTCTCTGTAACTTAGTTCCTGAAACCCAGTCAACATTCTAGTAAATCTCCTCTGTACTCTCTCTATTTCATTGGCATATTTCCTATAGTTTGGCAACCAGAATTGTACACAGGGATCTGTGTTGGTTCCACTGTTGTTTGTCATGTACATCAAGGATCTGGATGATGGTGTGGCAAATTGGATTAGTAAGTATGCAGATGATACTAAGATAGGTGGGGTTGTGGATAATGAAGTAGATTTTCAAAGTCTACAGAGAGATTTATGCCAGTTGGAAGAGTGGGCTGAAAGATGGCAGATGGAGTTTAATGCTGATCAATGTGAGGTGCTACATCTTGGCAGGACAAATCAAAATAGGACGTACATGGTAAATGGTAGGGAATTGAAGAATGCAGGTGAACAGAGGGATCTGGGAATAACTGTGCACAGTTCCCTGAAAGTAGAATCTCATGTAGATAGGGTGGTAAAGAAAGCTTTTGGTGTGCTGGCCTTTATAAATCAGAGCATTGAATATAGATATTGGGATGTAATGTTAAAATTGTACAAGGCACTGGTGAGGCCAATTCTGGAGTATGGTGTACAATTTTGGTCGCCTAATTATAGGAAGGATGTCAACAAAATAGAGAGAGAGTACAGAGGAGATTTACTAGGATGTTGCCTGGGCTTCAGCAACTAAGTTACAGAGAAAGGTTGAACAAGTTAGGTCTTTATTCTTTGGAGCGCAGAAGGTTAAGGGGGGACTTGATAGAGGTATTTAAAATGATGAGAGGGATAGACAGAGTTGACGTGGATAAGCTTTTCCTACTGAGAGTAGGGAAGATTCAAACAAGGGGACATTACTTGAGAATTAGGGGACAGAAGTTTAGGGGTAACATGAGGGGGAACTTCTTTACTCAGAGAGTGGTGGCCGTGTGGAATGAGCTTCCAGTGAAGGTGGTGGAGGCAGGTTCGTTTTTATCATTTAAAAATAAATTGGATATGTAGATGGTTTATGCATGCAACCTATGTTCCTCAATACCACTAACCACGCCCAGTCATCTCAGTATAACTGTGATATCTTCCCCTTGCCCCTCCCTTGGTTCCAGTACGCCTAAAGACTAGATGCTGTCAGTACTGGGACGTGTTTAACATGGCCCGTATTAAAGACTTAGTAAAGATTACAGTGTGTCAGACTTAACTCCTTTACAGGATAGTTATATGGACGGGAAAGGAATGGAGGGTTATGGTCTGAGCGCAGGTATATGGGACTAGGGGAGAATACGTGTTCGGCACGGACTTGAAGGGTCGAGATGGCCTGTTTCCGTGCTGTAATTGTTATATGGTTCTATATGTACACCATACTCCAGAATTGACCTCACCAATTTAATCCCTCTTTAATCTCTCTGCCCGCGATCATTTTGAACCAAATCTCCTTTTAGACTTCACTCCTCCTAAAGTACATTCTCCAGCATTGCAACCAAAGTTCCAGGTAGCAGTGCTGTATCAGGCAGAACAGTCACAACCCAGGAGAAGGAATGGGTGATGTTTCGGATCAAGACCCTTCTTCAGACCGAAGAAGGGGCTCGATCCGAAATGTCACCCATTCCTTCTCTCCAGAAATACTGCCAGTCCCGTTGAATTACCCCAGTAATTTGCGTCCACCTTTGGTGTAAACCAGCATATTCCGTTCCTTGCTACACTGTTCTAGTAAATCCTGACTGCACTCTCTGTCGTGCTTTCGCGCTGTACATTGCAGTGCCCAATATCCCCGTGTGCGGACGTGGCATCGATGGACGAGATGCTGAAGTGAAGAAGTGGAAGCCAAATAACCGAAAGGAAACGACGTCGAAAAGCCATTTAACCGAACGGACGCATCGTCGAAAATCCAAATATCAGACATGACGTCGCCTGGGGGCAGGACTTGTCAGCGATTGGTCCAGAACCCCGCATCCATTACATCACTTGCGGGGGGGGGGGGGGGGGGGGGATGGAGGATGGGGGTCATTTTTAATCTACCTTCGCCGCTTTTGTGTTTTCCTGAATATAATGTAAAACCCTGTGCGATTGGAACTTTCGGTTGATTTAACAAAATAATAATCCAAAGTGGTTCAATAGATGTTTACACCAACAGTAACAATTATATTTTGACTAGCACAATTCAATTATATACACTACCTTGCATCTTAAAGGCCAGTGGTCCTTTTGGGCATGAATCGAGAAACCAGTCGGAAAAAAAGGCTGTTTCTTTAAAGAATAACTTAGCTCCCTGAGTCGGTTCAGTGATATGAGTCGGGGGCCGCGGAACGTTATGAAAGTGGGGAGGTTGAGCGATCACTGATCAATGGTCTTGGGGGTATTGGTGAGGGAGCGGAGCGACAAATTATTATTTCCTGTTGTTGCTCGACCTCCAAAAACTGGGGGTTAATACAGGCCATCCCTGAAATCAAAAATTGGGGGGGGGGGATATATCTTCCTTCATTCCCCCCTCCCTCTCTCCCTTCCTCTCGGGGCCGACTCTCTCTCCCTCTCTCTCCCTCCCTCTCCCTCCCTCTCGGATCCGACTGACTGCACTCTCTCTCTTTCTCTCTCTCTAGGGGCCCATGGGCCCATCTCCCTCCCGCTCGGCGGCTAATCACAGCGCTTGCCCCATATTTCACACGGCCGCATATTTCCACTGTGAACCGCGCTGTGATTGGCCGTTCAGCGGAAGGGAGAGATAGTTTTTTGGGGGGGACAGTCGGTTTCCGCCAAGGCTGTTCGTGGTTCTGCCCAAAGATCATAGAGCGGAGCTTTGCTCTATCATCTTTGGTTTTGCCGCGCTGACTGTCCGCTTGTTCTGAGATTCTGGACGTCGGAGGTTCTGCGGGCTGGATAATTTCGGGTTATGAAGCACGTCTCGCCAAAAAAGTGGAGGGACTTTTCGGTGATCCGCCCTTTCGGTTAGTTGGTCTTTCAGCGTCATTTCCGTTCGGTAATTTGGCTTCCACTTCTTCACTAGTTTGCCTAGTTTGTAATTGAACCGATCACGGCATTCTTTCAATGGGTCCATAGACATCTGCAGCTTGGGGATCGTTTTATCAAAGGAAATCAGCCCCAGTTTCTGGGAAGCATGATCGCCCAGCAGAGCCACAAAATTAAAATTCAACATAAAGAAGATCAGATTCCTTGTGGTTTTATCCAGTACACATTTTAAAGTGGCTCTACCCAGAGGAACCAGTACCTCTCTGCCGTATGCATGCAGAGTGGAGCTGTCCTTGATCAGTGGCTCGTTAATTCTTATCTTGTTGTAAAGGTTGATTGACCTAGTATTGACCTTTGCACCGGCATCTAATTTTGCTGCAAAGCCGACATTGTTTACAGAGACCATCACTGAAGGATCAGAACGTTTGCCAACAGCATGCTGTAATGAATAAACTGTTGGATCCTCTTGTGAATTAATTGGGCTGTGATCGGGGAGGAGGGGGGTGTGGGGGGGGGGGGGGGGGGGGGGGGGGGATTCGAGCTGGTATGGAGGTATGAGACTGTTATTGTCTCGTTGCAAAAAGTTGAGATTAGATCTGGAGTTGGGTGGATTCTTCCCACGACCCCTAGATGCGGACCGACGGGCGGCTGCAAAGTGGTTTAACTTTTTACAATAATTGCAGGCTTTACCATATGCAGGACTAGGTGATTGCCTGCTGTGCAAGTAATTGCAATTAGGACATCTTTTTTGAGACTCGCCATGAGCTGCCTGGCTTGCTTGGGTCATGAGTCGCCTGTTATCTGTATTTGCACGCTGCCTGGTGAGGCCCGTCTGATTAATGGATTTGGTTTCGTTTGCATGCAGACTGTCTAGAGGAACAATAAATTCTTATGTTCTGCAAGCGTGAGCAGCCTCGTCAAGGATTACACCTGCAATGCAAACGAAACCAAATCCATTAATCAGACGGGCCTCACCAGTGCATGTTTAACTTCAACAACCCAAAGAGCCATTAGCAGTGCATGTTTAACTTCAACAACCCAAAGAGCCATTAGCAGTGCATGTTTAACTTCAACAACCCAAAGAGCCATTAGCAGTGCATGTTTAACTTCAACAACCCAAAGAGCCTTAACCAGTGCATTTTTAACTTCAACAACCCAAAGCGCCGTTAGCAGTGCATTTTTACTTCAAACCAACCATATTTTCATTTTCAAACTATATTAAGGGCACTCACATTTGAGTAGAAATGTGTTCAGTGTTATTCAGAGCTCAGAGAGACACGAACATCTGGATTCCACCATCTTGCAGAGACTGAGTGAGGCACACCACTTCCTGGTTATATAGTCCCCCCCCCTCCCTCCAGCAGGGGCAGCAGAGAGATGGGAAAATTATTTAAAAACATTAATATCTCTCTGATTTTTCATCGATGGGAACAATCCTATTGCGTGCAGTTTTGGTCTCCAAATCTGAGGAGGGACATTATTGCCATAGAGGGAGTGCAGAGAAGGTTCACCAGACTGATTCCTGGCATGTCAGTGTCTTATGAAGAAAGACTGGATAGACTTGGTTTATACTCTCTAGAATTTAGGAGATTGAGAGGGGATCTTATAGAAACTTACAAAATTCTTAAGGGGTTGGACAGGCTAGATGCAAGAAGATTGGTCCCGATGTTGGGGAAGTCCAGGACAAGGGGTCACAGCTTAAGGATAAGGGGGAAATCCTTTAAAACCGAGATGAGGAGAACTTTTTTCACACAGAGAGTGGTGAATCTCTGGAACTCTCTGCCACAGAGGGTAGTTGAGGCCAGTTCATTGGCTATATTTAAGAGGGAGTTAGATGTGGCCCTTGTGGCCAAGGGGATCAGAGGGTATGGAGAGAAGGCAGGTACGGGATACTGAGTTGGATGATCAGCCATGATCATATTGAATGGCGGTGCAGGTTCGAAGGGCCGAATGGCCTACTCCTGCACCTAATTTCTATGTTTCTATGTCCCGCAAGGGGGAAGGGGGCTCTGAGTGAGGTGGCCAAAAATGACGGCCGTAGGTGGCGGTGGTCTCTCGGAAATCGCAGCAAAGTGAGCCAAAAGCAGTGAAGATCATACTTTTAGTAATATAGATAGGCAGCATGGAGTAAATGAGGTGCTTGAGGAGTATAAAGGATGTAAAAAGAATCTTATGAACGAAATTAGAAAAGCTAAAAGAAGATACGAGGTTGCTTTGGCCAGTAAGGTGAAAGTAAATCCAAAGGGTTTCTAGAGCTATATTAATAGCAAAAGGATAACGAGGGTCAAAATTGGTCCATTAGAGAGTCAGAGTGAACAGCTATCTGCAGAGGCAAAAGAGATGGAGGAGATATTCAACTATTTCCTTTCTTCGGTATTCACAAAGGAGGAGGATATTGAATTATATGAGGTAAGGGAAACAAGTCGAGTAGCTATGGAAACTATGAGATTCAAAGAAGAGGAAATACTGACACGTTTGAAAAATATAAAAGTGGATAAGTCTCCAAGTCCGGACAGGATATTCCCTAGGATATTGAGGGAAGTTAGTGCAGAAATAGCAGGGCCTATGACAGAAATATTTCAAATGTCATTAGAAATGGGAATGGTGCCGGAGGATTGGCATACTGTGCATGTTGTCCAATTGTTTAAAAAGGGTTCTAAGTGTAAATCTGGCAATTATAGACCGGTTACTTTGACGTCAGTGGTGGGCAAATTAATGGAAAGGGTACTTGGAGGTAATATATATAATCTTCTGGACAAACAGGGCCTGATTAGGAACAGTCAACATTGATTTGTGCCTGGAAGGTCATGTTTGCCTAATCTTCTTGAATTTTTCGAAGAGGTTACATGGGAAATTGATGAGGGAAAGCAGTGGATGTTGTCTATATGGACTTCAGTAGGCCTTTTTCAAGGTTCCACAAGGAAGGTTGATTAAGAAGGTTCAATTGTTGGGTATTAATGGTGGAATTGCAAGATGGATTCATCAGTGGCTGAATGGGAGATGTCAGAGAGTAATGGCGGATGGCTGTTTGGCAGGTTGGAGGCCAGTGACTAGTGGGGTGCCACAGGGATCTGTGTTGGGTCCACTGTTGTTTGTCATATACATCAATGATAATGGTGTGGTAAATTGGATTAGTAAGTATGAAGATGATACTAAGATAGGTGGTGTTGTGGGTAATGAAGTAGATTTTCAAAGTCTACAGAGATATTTAGGCCATTTGGAAGAGTGGGCTGAAACATGGTAGATGGAGTTTATTGCTGATAAGTGTGAGGTGCTACATTTTGGCAGGACAAATCAAAATAGGACGTACATGGTAAATCGTTGTGAATTGAGGAATCTATGAATAACTGTGGATAGTTCCCTGAAGGTGGAATCTCATGTAGATAGGGTGGTAAAGACAGCTTTTGGTTTGCTGGCCTTTATAAATCAGAGCATTGAGTATAGAAGTTGGGACGTAATGTTAAAATTGTACAAGGCATTGGTGAGGCCAATTCTGGAGTATGGTGTACAATTTTGGTCGCCAAATTATAGGAAAGATATCAACAACATAGAAAGAGTACAGAGGAGATTGACTAGAATGTTGCCCGGGTTTCAGCAACTAAGTTTCAGCGAAAGTTCAAACAAGATAGGTCTTTATTCTTTGGAGCGCAGAAGGTTAAGG
Organism: Leucoraja erinaceus; assembly: GCF_028641065.1. Taxonomy (NCBI): domain Eukaryota; kingdom Metazoa; phylum Chordata; class Chondrichthyes; order Rajiformes; family Rajidae; genus Leucoraja; species Leucoraja erinaceus. The sequence continues at coordinate 53,776 of NW_026576921.1, forward strand.
GGGGACTTGATAGAGGTCTTTAAAATGACGAGAGGGATAGACATAGTTGATGTGGACAAGCTTTTCCCTTTGAGAATAGGGAAGATGCAAACAAGAGGACATGACTTCAGAATTAACGGACAGAAGTTTAGGGGTAATATGAGGGGGAACGTCTTTACTCAGAGAGTGGTAGCTGTGTGGAATGAGCTTCCAGTGGAAGAAGTGGAGGCAGGTTCGAATGTATCATTTAAAAATAAATTGGATCGGTATATGGACTGGAAAGAAATGGAGGGTTATGGTCTGAGTGCAGGTAGATGGGACTAGGTGAGAGTAAAGCATGGACTAGAAGGGCCGAGATGGCCAGTTTCCGTGCTGTAATTGGTATATGGTTATATAGTTAAAATGCAATTGGCTGTTCGACCTGACCTGTGCTTGAAACTGCAATAGCAATGCAAGTGCAATCAAAGTGCAATCGGCTATTCGGCCTGACCTGTGTTTTAAACTGCAATGGCAATGGAAGTGAAATGAAAATGAAATCAGTTGTTCGGCCTGCCCTCTGCTTGAACCTGAAACGGCAATCGAAGTGATATTAAAATGCAATCATCCATTTGGCCTGACAGCTGCTTGAAAATGCAATGACTATGGAAGTGACATGAAAATGCAATCACCTTTTCGGCCCGCCCTGTGGTTGAAACGGCAATAGCAATGGAAATGAAATGAAAATGCAGTGAGCTGTTTGGCCTGCCCTCTACTTCAAACTGCAATGGCAATGGACGTGAAATGAAAATGAAATCAGTTGTTCGGCCTGCCCTCTGCTTGAACCTGAAACGGCAATTGAAGTGAAATTAAAATGCAATCATCCATTTGGCCTGACAGCTGCTTGAAACTGCAATGGCTATAGAAGTGAAATGAAAATGCAATGAGCTGTTCGACCTGCTCTGTGCTTGAAACTGCAATGGCAATGGAAGTGAAATGGAAATGCAATTGGCTGTTCTGCCTGCCTTGTGCTTGAAACTGCAATGGCAATGGAAGTGAAATGAAAATGCAATTGGCTGTTCTGCCTGCCCTCTGCTTCAAACTGCAATGGCATTGGAAATGAAATGAAAATGGAATCACCTGTTTGGCCTGCATTGTGCTCAAAACTGCAATGGCAATGGAAGTGAAATGAAAATGCAATCAGCTTTTCGGCCTAAGCTGTGCTTGAAACTGCAATGACATTGGAAGTGAAATTAAAATACAATCAGCTGTTTGGCCTGCCCTGTCCTTGAAACTGCAATGGCAATGAAAGTGAAATGAAAATGCAATCAGCTGTTCGGCCTGCCCTGCAGTTGAAAATGCAATGGCAATGGAAATGATGTGAAAATGCAATCAGCTGTTCAGCCTGGCCTGCCCTTGAAAATAATGTCATTCGAAGTGAAATGAAAATGCAATTTTACTTCGGAATCACTCGAGTTATTCTGTGAAGAAGAATCCTGCCAGTCCGCATGCATGTCATTACGTCTGATGCATTGCGCAAAGACTAGCTGGCAGGCGCGTTGCTCCTCCAGCGGTAAGTTTAAAAACCCTCAGGTAAGTGTTTAAATCTTAGTCGGAGGTCATTGTCTTGGGTCGGTAATTCTTGTTACAGGAGCAAGTTCGAGTCGATAGAGAAAGGTAAAGTCAAGGCAAGCCGCCGGGAGAAAAGCTATGGAAGACCGCGGGAGTGCGGGTAGCGGGTGGCCGTCTATCTCACCTTCAGAGTCGCTGGCGATACGGCCAGTGACTTCAGACTTGGTGCCTCCTGAGAGCACCGTGGCTGCACCATTGGGGCGGAAAGCCACAAAGAAGTCTGCAAGACCCATTGATTCGGATGAGTTGGGTCAGGAGGGTTCCCTTCCTACAGTGGACAGCATCGTTGGACGTTTGTCCAGGATGGAGCTCCTGATAGAGAGGATGCTACACTATGATATGCACCAACAGGAGGAGTTGTATCAGCGTGGGTCTCCTCGGGAACGTGTGTCAGTGGCACATGTGCCAGGGCTGCTTAATGTCTCGCTCTCGGAGGAGGAGAGCATTCGGGGTCAGTTTTATTCTGACTCCGAGTCCGTAGGTATAGCCATGGAGCATACCTCAAGGCATGAAGGGCATGCGCCAGAGGTGCCATTCATGGCATCAACATTTGCAATCCTGAACAAAACAGGGGAACCGCTGGGTGAAGAATTGACAGTGAGTATAAATTACCTGGCCCAACACCAGCTTCAAGAGCACACAATGGAGGAAACGTCCAAAACATATGAGACTCCTGCTAACTGTGTCTTGCTCAAAGTGCCGACTGTTAACCACGCCATCTGGGGTCACATGCGCATAGGTATCGGAGCTCAAGAGGTGAGGCTCCAGAAGATACTGAAACTGATTGCCTCGGGCATCACAGCGTTCGCCAGGTCAGTAAATGAAAGGCCCCTGTCCGATGTACAGCAGGATGCCCTGGCCCTAATGTGCAATGCACATTTTGAAATAAATTGTCTGAGAAAGAGTGCCATCCGACCTACTATCAATCCCAAGATTGCGGCGTTGTGCAAACCCAGCAATATTCAACCACCGAATCTGTTGTTCAGTGAAGATCTCTCAAAAAGAGTCAAGGAGCTGGACGACGAGGCACGAATAGTCAGACTCATCAAAGCCCCGGTGACTAGCAAAACTTTGCTTTAGCAGCATTATCCTTACAAACGGTTCGCTGAAACTGGTTCAGGCCAAGGACCAAGTCGGCCATTCACAAATATGCGCAGTTGGCGCACTCCAACAGTGGCACGGGCGAATATGCTCTTACCCCCCAAAACTCGGGGACAGAAATATGCACCGGTAACCATGGAGGTAGGTGAGTCTGGTTCTTTCCGGTCATATTATGTGTGGATCAGTTACAAGTTGGGGGGAGATTACACTTGTTTTTGAATGAATGGTATTGGATAACATCAGATTTGTTTATACTGCACAGTATACAAAGGTTCTGAATTGAATTCCTTCCCAATTTGCGTCCACCTAGACAGCATACACCAAGCCGGACAATGTTTTTTTTTTACAACAAGAGAATTTGGATGTACAAGCTGAAATTGAAAAGTTATACAAAAAAGGGGTAATTGAGAAGTCGTTTCACCAATCTGACCAATTTGTGTCTAATATTTTTCATAGGCGAAAGAAGAATGAGGGATGTCGAATCATCCTTGACTTGACGAGCCTTAACCCCTTTGTGCGGTATAAACATTTAAAAATGGAAACTTTTGTTACTGCCAAACAACTGATCTCCAGAGGATGTTATATGGCATGTATAGATCTTAAAGATGCATATTATTCAGTACCCATTCATAAGGATCATCGGAGATATTTGAAGTTTAGCTGGATGAGGCAATGATGGCATTTTAAAGCATTGCCTAATGTCTTAACCTCGGCCCCTAGATTATTTACAAAACTGTTAAAACCAGTGTTGGGGCTACTCTGGGCTCAGGGTCATATTGTAATGGCTTATTTGGATGATATCTTAATCATAGGGAAGATCCGGAAAGCAGCTGCATTATCTGTTTCAGCTGCTAAATTCATGTTTGAGAGATTGGGGTTTCTCATCCACCCAGTTAAATCAAAATTGATACCAATTAGAGTTATTGATTATTTGGAATTCACCATTAACTCAACTCGCATGTCTGTGACTCTGCCCAGGGGAAAGAGATTACAACTAATTGAAGGCTCATGGTTGAGCAGCAACTTTCAATTCGACATGTGGCTAGCATACTTGGCAAATTAGTGACGGATTTTCCAGCTGTACAGTTTGGGTCTTTACATTACCAAAATTTACAACGTGCAAAGGAGCAAGCACTCAAAATACATGCAGGTCATTCGATAGGCCCATGCAATTACCAATTGAATCCATTGCTGAATTACAGTGGTGGATAGCAAACATTTGGCGTTGCTCCAGTAAAATTCTGATTGAAAGACTGTAAGTTGTCTTACAGACTGATGTTAGTGCTCTAGGATGGGGTGCTACTGATACCATATCTAGCTGCGGAGGCAGATGGAATATGCATGAGGCATTTATTCTTCAATCACATGGTATTATTTATTAAGAACTGTTGGGAGCATTATATGGCGTTAAGCCATATTGTACTAGTTTGCATGACTTGCATGTTCAGCTTCTGATTGACAACGCTACGGCAGTGGCATATGTTAATCACATGGGTGGAATCAAGTCGTCATCTTGTGATAAATTGGCTAACCTTATTTGGCACTGGTGTATTACAAGAAACATTTGGGTTTCAGCTAACTACTTACCAGGTAGATTCAACATGGTGGTGGACACCAGGTCAGGATAATTCAATGACAACACAGAAAGAATGTTGAATCATGAAGTATTTAATGATATTGTCACTCGGTATGGTGTATCAGATATCGATTTGTTTGAATCTAGACTCAATCACCAGTTACCAAAGTATGTTTCATGGGAATCAGTCCCAGGGGCAGTGGTGGTAGATGCATTCCAGCTACACTGGGGTGGAATGTTTTTTCATGCTTTTCCCCCATTTTGCCTCATCAGTCGGTGCTTGCTCAAGATCGAGCAGGACTCCGCCTCAGGTGTTTTGGTAGTACCTGACTGGCCTACACAGCCATGGTTCCCACACGTTTTGGAAATAATAACACAGCCTCTTATGACTGTATCAGAACTGAACAAGGAGGAGGACACAAATGCAGGCTCAGACACAGGGCAGATCAGTCTTCAGAGTTTAATCGGTCCAAGTCGGTACACAGGTAAGCAAAACAGAAGCAACAGTACAATCTAGGAGCAGGCAAAAAACAGAAGTCGAAAAACAGGCAATGGTCGAGGTCACAAGATTTCTAGAGCTGGAACGAGGTGATACCAAGTAGCATACACGACGAACTGGCAATGAGAACTAAAACACAAAGGGCTTAAATACAGACTAGCAGGGGATAACGAGACACAGGTGAAACACATCAGGGCGGGGCCAATAATCACATGAGGGTAAACGACCTGATAGGAAATGGGACCTGAAACAAGAGGAGATGCGAGACACCAAAATAAAACAAGAATGCAAACTCTACTAATACTAAAAACCAATAAGTAACAGAAACTAGATCAAACGCGAGACCTGACAGTACCCCTCCCCCCCCCCCCCCCCTCCACGGCCGGCTCCCGACGGCCCAGGATCTTCAGGATGTTGGCGCCGATATTCCCTGATAAGTTCCGGGTCGCATATGTTGCGAGCCGGCACCCAAGACCGCTCCTCAGGTCCATAACCCTCCCAATCCACGAGATACTGACAACAACAACCACGCCGGCGCATCCCCAGCAACCGGCTGACCGTAAACACTGGACCCCCATCAAGGAACCGGGGGGGTGGAGGCAGGGACCAGAGGACTTTCCTTAAATGGCTTTAGTCGGGAGACATGGAAAGTAGGGTGGACCCTCATGGCACGGGGGAGTTTGAGACGAACCGCCACAGGATTGATGACCTTCGATATGGGGAAAGGACCAACAAAACGAGGAGCCAGCTTCCGGGATTCCACCCTCAGAGGTAAGTCTCGAGTGGAGAGCCACACCTTTTGGCCAGGCGAGTATACCGGAGCCGGCGTTCTTCCACGATCAGCCATCCTCTTGTAACGCGCAGAACTGCGCAACAGCATCTGACGAGCCCCATTCCAAACCTTGCGACAGCGACGGATGAGAGCCTGAGCGGAGGGCACACTGGACTCCTTCTCCACAGCAGGGAACAATGGCGGTTGATAACCATAGGCACACTGGAATGGAGAGAGACCAGAGGAGGAGCAAGGAAGTGTGTTGTGTGCATACTCCACCCAAATAAGGTGTTTGCTCCAAGGTGAAGGGTTCTGTGCCACCAAGCACCGTAGTCCTGTCTCCAATTCCTGGTTAAGGCGTTCAGTCTGTCCATTGGATTCCGGGTGATAACCAGATGTAAGGCTGACCGTGGCGTCCAACAGAGAACAAAACTCCTTCCAAAACCTGGACACGAACTGAGGCCCCCGGTCAGACACAATGTCTCTGGGAAATCCATGAATGCGAAAAACATGAGACAGCATGACCTCTGCCGTTTTCTTGGCGGAGGGAAGCTTGTGCAACGGAATTAAATGGACCATCTTAGAAAATCTGTCCACCACAGTCATGACTGAGGTGTTACCTTCAGAAGAGGGCAGGCCCGTGACAAAGTCCATGGAGATGTCTGACCAGGGGCGTGAGGGGACAGGCAGCGGATTCAGGAGGCCAAAGGCGGCCCGACGCGAGGTCTTGTTCCGAGCACAAATATTGCAGGCGGCGACGTACTCCTTAATCCCCCTCTCCATGGAAGGCCACCAAAACCTTTGTTTGACCACAAACAGGGTTCGGCGGACACCGGGATGACAGGAGATCCGAGACGTATGAGCCCAGTGAATCACCTGTGAACGAAGAGACTCGGGAACAAACAGACGATTAGAAGGACACCCTAGCGGTGACTGAACACCAGCAGTTGCCTCGGAAACTCTCTTCTCAATCTCCCAAGTAACTGCCCCAACAAAACAGGAAGCAGGCAGAATGGGAGTTGAAACCTTAGGGGACGGGTCAGGATCAAACTGTCTGGAGAGAGCATCAGGTTTGCCATTCTTGGCACCAGGACAGTACAAAATCAAATCGATTAAAGAAGAGAGCCCACCTTGCTTGGCGCGAGTTGAGGCGTTTGGCTGACTTGATGTATTCCAGGTTCTTGTGGTCTGTCCAAACTAGAAACGGCTGCTCTGTGCCCTCCAACCAGTGTCTCCATTCCTCCAAGGCTGTTTTAACTGCTAACAGTTCACAGTTACCCACATCGTAATTTCTCTCAGCAGGAGAAAGTTTCTTTGAGAGGAAAGCGCAGGGATGTAATCGACCATCTGTGGAGGATTTGTGGGAGAGTACGGCCCCGATGCCCACACCCGAGGCGTCCACCTCAACCACGAACTGGTGACGGGTCAGGGTGAACCAGGATGGGGGCTGAGGAGAAGCTCCTCTCGAGTCTCATAAAAGCAGTTTCTGCTTGAGGGGACCAAGAGAAAGGCACGTGGGGTGAGGTAAGAGCATGAAGTGGTGCAGCAGTGACACTAAAATTCC
>NW_026576922.1:0-27500 GCF_028641065.1 Leucoraja erinaceus
CTCCTCCCTTTCTCCTCCCCCTACTCCACCCCTCTCACCCCCCACCCCCCCCCCCCCACTCCCTTCCTTCCCCTCCCTCTTGCATCCCCTCCGCCCCCATCTCCCTCCCCTACGCCCCCTCTCCCCCACCTCCCCCTCCCCCACCCTCTCTCCCTCCCCCACCCTCTTTGCCCCCTCCCTTCCCTCTAGCCACTCTCTCTCCCCCTTCCCCTCTCCCCTTCTCTCCCCTCTCAAATCTCTACCACCTCTCCCCTTCCCCTCATCCCCCTCTCTCCACCTCTGACCCGCCCCTCTAACATCCCCCCTCTCCCCCCTCTCCCCCCATCCCATGTTAGTGGGCCTCTCCCCCGTGTGATGCCCACAGCCCCCCCCCCTCCCGCAAAGACGCGTTGGGGAAACATCCGCCGGGTGTGTTTGGTCTATTATGAGTATGTGGATTTTATACACACATGTGCGCGCTCGCGTGCACACACACACAACACTCACAACAACACACACACATACATATTTGTACGAACGGGGCGTCAAAGGACGAGCAGCCGAAGCGAAGAAGTGGAACCCAAGATACCAAACGGAACCGACGCCGAAAAGCCATATAACGAATATGACGTATCGGGGGACGGGATTGGTCCGAGACCTTCTCACCGATTGGTCCAGACATCGCGTCTATCACACACATGACTGGCCAGGGGAGACAGGAGGGTGGGGGGGGGGGGGATTTTGAATGTTTGAACTACCGATCTCTCTCCGTCTCCGTCTCTCTCTCTCTCTCTCTCTCTCTCTCCCTCTCTCTCCCTCTCTCTCTCCCCCCCTCTGCCCCCCCCCCCCCCCCCAAGTGGCGTTTTGCAAAGGCAATGGCATCTGCAGTTCCTTCCTCTTGAAGAAGAACGCTGGCCCGAGATCACTCCTAATCTATTCCATCCACAGTTGCCCCCTAGGCCGCTGCCATAGCCAAGCGTTGTCCATTCCTTCTCTCCGGGGATGCTGCCTGTCCCGTTGAGTTACGCCAGCTTTTGTGTCTCTGTAGCCTAGCGTTATTCGGCCGAGTGACACTTGGACCCTTCCTTGTAAGTTGTTTCCACGTTTATACTAAATGTTTTTGGAGAACATTACCTCCACTGTTGGACACACGGCCTCAGACGTAGTGCGTTGTGTATTCCTGGCACTGCTAGTTACTTCCTCAAACGGTCACTGGAAACTACGTTTAGAAATGCTCGTAAAAATAAGTGATATGTTCCCTACGGGGGTGCTGACTTGCCCGCTGAGTTCCCCAGTACTCTGTGTTTTTTGTTTGGCTCTGAAGTTGAAGGTGAACCCCCCTGTGTCTACCTTCAACTCCCTGTCTGTGGTGGCTCAGCGGGACGGGCAGGGGCTTTGGGGGAGATGGTTGCATTTCTGGTCAAGACACTTCTTCAGACAATCGCAAGTACTCTCACCGACGAGAGTTCAGTTCAGTCTGAAGAAGTGTCTTCTCTCCAGAGTCGCTGCGCTGCATGTCCTGCTGAGCTAATCCAGCTTTTGTCTATCTTCATTTTCAGAGTTAGATAACATTTCCCATGGGGGGGCTTATAGGGTCTGTAGCCCCTTCCTTCCCAACCTCAGCATCACGGACCTTAGCGTACCCCTAGCTCCTAAAACCCATTTCCATCACTGATCTGGCATATAAATTCATGGCAGTGAGATTTAAAAATCATGTTATATTTTTATGTGAATGGGATTAGAAACATAGAGACATAGAAAATAGGTGCAGGAGGAGGCCATTCGGCCCTACGAGCCAGCACCGCCATTCATTGTGATCATGGCTGAATACCCATGCCTTGCCTTCTCCCCATATCCCTTGACTCCACTAGCCCCTAGAGCTCTATCTATCTCTCTCTTAAATCCATCCAGTGACTTGGCCTCCACTGCCCTGTGGCAGGAAATTCCATAAATTCACAACTCTCTTGGTGAAAAGGTTTTTTCTCACCTCAGTCTTAAACGACTTCCCCTTTATCCTCGTTCACTTCCACTTCACCCCTCTCCCATTAGACAAGTGTGAAAACTCACACCTCCAGATCCAGGGACTTCTTTCTTCCCAGTTGTTATCAGACAGCTGAACCATCCTATCACCAACTAGAGAGCGGTCATGAGCTCCCATCTACCTCATTTGAGACCTTTGAACTATTTAAAATAAGACTTTATTTCACTTTATCTTGCACTAAACTTTATAACCTTTATGGTAGATAAAAGTGATGGAGAAACTCAGCAGGTGCAGCAGCATCTATGGAGCGAAGGAAATAGGCAACGCTTTATAACCTTTATCCTTTGTGAGCGGCTTGATTGTTATCATAGAAACATAGAAAATAGGTGCAAGAGGAGGCTATTCAGCCCTTCGAGCCATTGTGATCATGGCTCATCGTAACCCAATCAATAACCCGTGCATGCCTTCTCCCCATATCCCTTGATTCCACCAGCCCCTACAGCTCTATCTAGAGACATACTAAGGGAATGTGGTACACTGTGAAATCGACAGAAGGATGGAAGGTTGGGTGTTTATGCGTGATATTTTTTGTGATATTTATTTTAGTTGTTTATCTTTTAATATTTTACCTTGTATGTATCGTTAGCTTTTAGAAATGTTTGAATGGTGCACTGACTGGCTGACATTTTTAAATTTCGTTGTACATGGTTCATGTTACAATGACAATAAAGAAACTATTCTATTCTATTCTATTCTATTCTATTCTATTCTATTCTATCTAACTCTCTCTTAAATCCATCCAGTGATTTGGCCTCCACTGCCCTCTGTGGCAGGGAATTCCACAAATTCACAACTCTCTGGGTGAAAAAGTTTTTTCCACCTCAGTTTTAAATGGCCTCCCCTTTATTCTAAGATGTATGTATTGTAAGATTCATGTATAGCCTTTCCACTGACTGGATAGCTCACACCAAAAAACCTCTTCACTGTTGGTCCAGCAAAACAGATAATCCAGAAAGGCTCTGGAACCAAGGATTCTGGAAAATCAGTAGTGGAGATAACAGATATTGAAGGTAAATATCCTGTATGCCTTCTTTACCACCTTAAATGTTGCCAATTTCAAGGATCCTCGTACTCCAAAGTCCCCATTCCTCAATACTCCTTAGAAATCCACCATTCCTACGCATGTCCCACCCTGAATAGCCCTCACCAAGTACTTCACCTCACACTGGTGAGGAATATATTCTATCTTCCATTGTTCTACCTATAGCATGTGTGTGCCTTTAAGAAATGTGTCCCGGGCCTCCTCCTTTGCCAGATTGAGGCTGTACACAACATGTAGGAACAACTAACTACCCAGTGATGTAAACATTGGATTCTCTGAGTTAAGGTCACTTCTACATACGCCCCCCTTCCTCCTCTCCTCACCTCCACCTCCAATGAAGGAATATGGGGAGAAAGCAGGAACGGGGTACTGATTCTGGATGATCAGCCATGATCATATTGAATGGCAGTGCTGGCTCGAAGGGCCGAATGGCCTACTCCTGCACCTATTTTCTATGTTTCTGTCTGAGGGGTCCTCCTTGCCCGAGGTAATCTGTTGCTGGTCCTGATTTGTCCTGATCCTTTCTTGCTTCCAATCCACCACCTCCCACCCACAATCAGTTCGAAGAAGGGTCCTGGTCTGAAACGTCCCCTATCCATGTTCTCCAGAGATGCTGCCTGACCCACTGAGTTACTCCAGCACTCTGCGAAACGTCACCTATCCATTTTCTCCAGAGATGCTGGCTCACCTGCTGAGTTACTCCAGCACTATGTGTCTATCATTAAGAAACTTTGGTGTGGCAGACCCTGGTTCGATCCTGACTACGGGTGCTGTCTGTATGGAGTTCGTATGTTCGTATGTTTAGGAAAGACATTCTTGCCATAGAGGGAGTACAGAGAAAATTCACCAGATTGATTCCTGGGATGTCAGGACTTTCATATGAAGAAAGACTGGATAGACTCGGCTTGTACTCGCTAGAATTTAGATGATTGAGGGGGGATCTTATAGAAACTTACAAAATTCTGAAGGGGTTGGACAGGCTAGATGCAGGAAGATTGTTCCTGATGTTGGGGTAGTCCAGAACAAGGGATCACAGTTTAAGGATAAGGGGAAATCTTTTGGGACCGAGATGTGGAAAACATTTTTCACACAGAAAGTGGTGAATCTCTGGAATTCTCTGGCACAGAAGGTAGTTGAGGCCAGACCATTGGCTATATTTAAGAGAGAGTTAGATGTAGCCCTTGTGGCTAAAGGGATCAGGGGGTATGGAGAGAAGGCAGGTACGGGATACTGAGTTGGATGATCAGCCATGATCATATTGAATGGCGGTGCAGGCTCGAAGGGCCGAATGGCCTACTCCTTCACATAATTTCTATGTTTCTATGTTCTCCTCATGACCGCGTGGGTTTTCTCCGGATGCTCCGGTTTCCTCCCACATCCCAAAGACATGCAGGTTTGTAGGTTAATTGGCTTCTGTGCATTGTCCCTAGTGTGTAGGATGATCATTGGTCGGCGTGGACTCGGTGAGCCGAAGGGCCCGTTTCCACGCTGTTTCTCTAGAAGCAAAACTAAAAGGTATGTAGCATGACTATTGCGACGTTTTGCATCAGCATCTTCTGATCTTTTCGGTGTTCATCGGGATTAAACACTGTTTGGCTAGCAGTTTAGAAGCATAATTAGATCACAATATAGGAAGAGTTTACAGACCATACATGAGAAGTTGCACATTCCACGACTAATCATGTTTAAAAGAACATATTAATCAAAACGCTAAACTGATTTCTGGACTTGTTGTGAATCTGTTGTTGAAATGACTTCTCTAATTCATTTGGGTCATTAGACTATTTATGGGAAACATCTATCTAACCAGAGCCAGCAAGGAAAACAGCTGGATTCATAGCAATGGGCAGCCAGAAATCCTTGCACTCTAATGTAAATCCTACTGAGAATCCTGTAACGGAGAACGCCACTCTGTGTAATTGGAAAGCTCATTCAGGTACAACACCAAGGATTTACAGTTGGATACATTCAGGGATGGCATAGCAGTAGAGTTGCTGCCTCACAGCGCCAGAGACCCAGGTTCGATTCTGACTGCGGGTACTGTTGGTACGGAGTTGGTACGTTCGGCCCGTGACTGAGTGGGTTTTCTCCGGGGCCTCTGGTTTCCTCCCACTGTCCAAAGATGTACAAGTTTGTAGCTTAATTGGCTTCTGTAAAATGGTAAATTGTCCCTAGTCTGTGGGCTAGTATTAGTGTGTGGGTGATTGCTGGTCGGCACGGACTCAGTGGGCTGAAGGGCCTGTTTCTACACTTTACCTCTAAACTAAACTTTCTGGAATTGTGCTCAAATGTCCAATATATTTTGGAAGTCTACCTTTGAAACATGACAGACGTTTTACAGATGGCAACAGACTTGAGTCCGAAGAAAGGTCAGGATTCAAAATGTCACCTATTCTTTTTCTCCAGAGATGTTGTCTGACCCGCTGTTTTTTTTGTCTATCTTCGGTGTAAACCAGCATCTATAGTTCCTTCATACGTCTTTTAAATGTTACTGTATCAAATGTTGGTACAAAATGGGGAAATTAGGTGAAGGTGGGGGCACAGTTGCGACGGCTGGTAGGGTGGAAGGTGAGGACAAGGGGGATTCTGTCCTTGTTACAGTAGGGGGTGAGGAGTGAGAGCAGAGCTGCGGGATATAGAGGAGACCCTGGTGAGAGCCTCATCTATTATTGAAGAAGGGAACCCCTATTCAGATTCAGATTCAATCTTTATTGTCATTGTGCAGTGTACAGTACAGAGACAACAAAATGCAGTTAGCATCTCACCCAGAAGAGCGAACATAGAAGAATGAGCAATAAATATATATACGTACATACAGTAGTACAGGTAGTAGTGCATTTTTCTGGGGGAAGGAGTGGGGGGGGGGGGGGGGGGGGGGGGGGGGGGGGGGGGGGGGCAATGACCCGAGGTGCAGGGAGGAGGCAGGGTAAACTGTCTGTGGCTGGCCAATGGAGAGCAGCGCCTCCCGAATGGGAGGAGGGTAAACAGTCTGTGGCTGGGATGAGAGCAGTCCTTGACGATGCTGCGCGCCCTTCGAAGACATCGCTTGCTTTGGACTTTGGGCAGACATTCCCTAAAGAATGAGGACATCTCCAATGCCCTGGTCTGGATCACCTCAACCCTGGTGCAGATGCGGCGCAGACGGAGGAATTGGGAGTGAGGGCAGAATGGGTAGAAGGGAGAAAATGAAAACAAAGAACTGCTAATGCTGGACATAAAATGCTGGAGTAACTCAGCAAGTCAGACATCATAAGATAACGTTTCGGGCTGAAACCCTTCTTCAGACGTCAGACAGCATCTTTGGATCGAAGGAATGGGTGACGTTTTGGGTCAAGGCCGTTTTTCTCACTGCTCCACTGCAGATGCTGGTCTACACAACATATCTGAGTGTGACAGTCTCTGGAGAACATGGATAGACAATGTTTTGGGTCAGAAATGATGTTAATTATATCCCTTTTTATCACCTTCCCCAGCCAACAATGGGCCATTATGGGCTCCACCCTTACTTGGTCACCTGTTGCCGGCCCTGATTTGTTCTATACTGGTCCGTGTGTTCAAGAGAGTTAGATTTAGCTTTGGGCTAATGGAATCAAGGGATAAGGAGAGAAAGCAGGAACTGGGTATTGATTCTGAATAATCAGCCATGATCATATTAAATGGCGGTGCTGGCTCAAAGGGTCGAATGGCCTACTCCTGCACCTATTTTCTATGTTTCTAGTCTAATCTTACCTCCAGCTCCCTCCCATCTATTTTCAGTCTGAAGGAGAGTCCCGACCCGAAACGTCACCCGCAAAAGAGCTGCTGCCTTACAGCGCCAGAGACCCAGGTTCGATCCACACTATGAGTGCTGTCTATATGGAGTTTTATGTTCTCCCCGTAACCATCATGGGATTTCTCCAGGTCCACTGGTTTCCTCCCACACGCCAAAGACGCTAGGGTTTTAATTGGCTTTGGTAAAAAGTTATAAAATACCCCAAATTGATAATGCTGCATCAATCTTCAGGCAAATGCAGCCAATATGGTCTAGAGGTGGGATATCCAAGATGCTAAATGTCAAACTTCCAGTCCACAGTCCTCCCTGCAACCCTCTGTCCCAGTGAGACATGGAAAATCAATGTTGTGATGAAAAAGAAATTGGATGCATCCCAACAACGCTGCTTGAGGAAGATCCTGAAGACTAGCTACAGAGACCACATCACAAACAAGGAGATCTACCGGGAAATTGCAACAAAGCCCCTCAGCCAGGACATAGAGGAACGTAGGATGAAATCTGCAGGACATGTAGTCACAATGTCACCAGAACGTGAACCTAAGATAGCAATGACATGGCAAGCTGACGGAAGAAGGAAAAGAGGCCACCAAAACTCACATGGAGGCGAAGATTCTGGTAGGATTTGGAAGCTCGGGATGCTAATCTATCGAGGGTGGAAGACGTCCCACATAACCAAACAGAATGGCCAAAGCTTGCTGCGCAATGCACTCAACAGTGTGGGAGGAACTAAGTCTATGTAAGTAAAGGTCCTGTCCCACCAGCATGCAATTGCATACGTCTAGCGCGACCAAACGTGGTCGCTTGAGGCGTACAGCCGTATGGGGCCAGTCCCAATTCAAACCGCAGAGGTATATGGAGTTGTGTGGGGCTGGTCCCGACATCATACTCACCAATCAGCTGGGCAGGAGGCAGGCCGACTGAATTTGGACATCGCACATCATCGGGTGGTTACATCATCACGCAACAGCACACCGGGTGGTGATGTCATCGCGCAATGCCACGCGCTAGGCGTACACCGTCAAGACACTGTGTACGACGTCGACACTGCGTACGCCCATCGAGACGCTGCATACGCCCTTAATGCGCTTGCGGGCGGACAGGCCATTGGCGCGCGGGATTTTCGGACAGTGCGGGATTTTCGAGCCCCGCGCGATGTCGGGACCAGCCCCGCACAACTCCATACACCTCCGCGCTTGGAAGTGGGACTGGCCCCGCGAGGCCGTACTCCTCAAACGACCATGTTTGGTCGCGCTAGACGCATGCAATCGCATGCTGATGGGACAGGCCCTTTAATGTGTGTAGGATAGCGTTAGTGTGTGGGGATCGCTAATCGGCATGGACTCGGTGGGCTGAAGGGGCCGGTTTCCGTGCTGTATCTCTAAACAAAACAAAAAAATCACCCATTGTTTTTCTCCAGATATGCTGCCAGGCCCACTGAATTACTCCAGCACTTTGTGTTTATCTCGATAATGTTATTGAAGGGAGTTACCATAAATAGTGCGTGAACAGCTTATTGGGAAATCAGGCTTGTGCTTGGATCTGTGATGTGTAAGAGATGGCAGTACTCACAATACCTAATCCATACCATGGAACCAAACTCAGAACAACAAATAAACAACATGCAGAGAGCAGCGGTTATGGTCAGAGCATAAAAATAACAGCCACCAAACCCTAGTGCGTTAAATCTCTCAAAACTATATTTCAAAAACAAATTGATGCACTGAAATTCATTTATAATACATGTAGCTATTTTCTTAAATACAAATTAAAAACAAGGAATATTGAAAACTATTTACAAAAGAATACATGCAAGAATTTTCACTGATACCGCAGGCAATTTGCGTTTAACATCTGCGTCCAATACCGTAGATACATTTTCTTTTTACATTAGTGTGCTCAATACTGAGAGAAACGGCCGAGATTTTGAAACTTTCATGTAGGTGGTGGTTCGGGGCAGTCCGTGTCTGATGAACATATTAGTTTCAGCTAAAGTGGTCCGGATAAAGCAAGAGGAAAAAAAAGAATAGAACTCCAGATCTTTGTTTGTGAGCTTCTTCGAACACTTGCTCACCAGAGATAATAGGCACATGGTTACTGAGAGAGAGAATGTGTGAGAGTGAGAGAGTGAGATGAATAAAGTGAGTGTGAGTGAGAGTGAGTGAGTGAGTTAGTAAGAGTGAGTGAGAGAGAGTGAGTGAGAGAGAGTGAGTGAGAGAGTGAGTGAGTAGGAGTGAGTGAGTAGGAGTGAGTGAGTGAGAGAGAGAATGAGAGAGTGAGTGTAGTAGCCACTTGGCTTAATTTTGTGTGTCATAAATTATGGCATTTACCTTTAAATTTTATCTGCCTGTAATTATGTGGGTGGGAGGCGTGTTTGCTGCTGGGATTCTCGGGAGAAGCTTGTAGTTTCTTATTTAGTTCGGAGGAAGCATGGTGGGACGGTACAGCTTTCGACCAATGGTCAGAGCTTTCCGTAACCAAATAAGTTTTCTCATGTTTCGGAGCCACATGCTGGAGTTTGACCAAGGGTAAAATGTACTTATCAAGAAGAAATGTGGATGAATATCTTACTGTCGAATATCGACAATAAATAAACTAATAATCAAGAGAGTGTGTGTTGATGATTTATCTTTCTACAGCTTTGAATGTCTCGTGAAGAGCTCCCATTCATAAAACAACGCTTTCTCCTCACCCTTTGTCTTCTCCTAGTGGCTAGAGGGAGCAATTCCTTTAAAAATATAATAATCTGCCACTATATCAAGTCAAAAGCTACCTCACACGAGGTGGTAGAAGAGGGTCAGAAGATTAGGCCCGAAGACTTAATTCCAGAAGAGGAACTGAAGACTGGTTCCTTGGAAGAGGAACTAAAGAAAATAGATCTCAGCCAGCCAGGCTTAAAGACTTATTGCGACTTATGTGAGTGGAGGGAAGACTTCCACAGATCGTGAGTAGAACGACTATTATATATGCTGAATTCAGTAACTGAAATGCTTTAATTCAAATGTCTTCTGAAGAGTCTGGAGAAGTTTAAGTTCTGCTAAAGTTTGGAAAGAAGCCAAGGCATGTTTTCTAGCCAGCCTGGATTGTCCTTGAGTTAATTTGAAGTCGAGATAAAACACATTATTTTTAATTGAAGTCACTTCTATACTTCTAAAATATTTTGGATGTTGTCTGAAAGCCAAGTTTGTTATAGTTCCTATCTGATGTTTTTAGAACATTCAACCAATGTTTATCAATAGTGACTGAACTAAATTGAAGACGTCCCTGTTTGTCTAAAATCCAGATTCGGCAATCAGCCAAGAACTATTCATATCCAAGGAGCAAGATGGAGCAGGTGAGTCAGAGGAGCCACAAGGTGGCGGAGTGAGGCCAAGGTATCTAGAAGAAGCAAATAAGGCTAAAGTTGCCTACCTTAAAGAAACTCAGGAGAGAAACAAGTTATGTAAACAGGTTACCAATTAACCATATAACCATATAACCATATAACCATATAACAATTACAGCACGGAAACAGGCCATCTCGACCCTTCTAGTCCGTGCCGAACACATAATCTCCCCTAGTCCCATATACCTGCGCTCAGACCATAACCCTCCATTCCTTTCCCATCCATATAACTATCCAATTTATTTTTAAATGATAAAAACGAACTTGCCTCCACCACCTTCACTGGAAGCTCATTCCACACAGCTACCACTCTCTGAGTAAAGAAGTTCCCCCTCATGTTACCCCTAAACTTCAGTCCCTTAATTCTCATGTCATGTCCCCTTGTTTGAATCTTCCCTACTCTCAGTGGGAAAAGCTTTTCCACGTCAACTCTGTCTATCCCTCTCATCATTTTAAAAACCTCTATCAAGTCCCCCCTTAACTTTCTGCGCTCCAAAGAATAAAGCCCTAACTTGTTCAACCTTTCTCTGTAACTTAGTTGCTGAAACCCAGGCAACATTCTAGTAAATCTCCTCTGTACTCTCTATTTTGTTGACATCCTTCCTATAATTAGGCGACCAAAATTGTACACCATACTCCAGAATTGGCCTCACCAATGCCTTGTACAATTTTAACATTACATCCCAACTTCTATACTCAATGCTCTGATTTATAAAGGCCAGCACACCAAAAGCTTTCTTTACCACCCTATCTACATGAGATTCCACTTTCAGGGAACTGTGCACAGTTATTCCCAGATCCCTCTGTTCACCTACATTCTTCAATTCCCTACCATTTACCATGTACGTCCTATTTTGATTTGTCCTGCCAAGATGTAGCACCTCACACTTATCAGCATTAAACTCCATCTGCCATCTTTCAGCCCACTCTTCCAACTGGCATAAATCTCTCTGTAGACTTTGAAACTCTACTTCATTACCCGCAACCCCACCTATCTTAGTATCATCTGCATACTTACTAATCCAATTTACCACACCATCATCCAGATCATTGATGTACATGACAAACAACAATGGACCCAACACAGATCCCTGTGGCACCCCACTCGTAACTGGCCTCCAACCTGACAAACAACCATCCACCATTACTCTCTGGCATCTCCCATTCAGCCACTGTTGAATCCATCTTGCTACTCCACCATTAATACCCAACCATTGCACCTTCTTAACCAACCTTCCATGAGGAACCTTGTCAAAGGCCTTACTGAAGTCCATATACACAACATCCACTGCTTTACCCTCATCAATTTCCCGAGTAACATCTTCAAAAAATTCAAGAAGATTAGTTAAACATGACCTTCCAGGCACAAATCCATGTTGACTGTTCCTAATCAGACCCTGTTTATCCAGATGCTTATATATATTATCTCTAAGTATTCTTTCCATTAATTTGCCCACCACTGACATCAAACTAACAGGTCTATAATTGCTAGGTTTACTCTTAGACCCCTTTTTAAACAATGGAACAACATGCGCAGTACGCCAATCCTCCGGCACTATTCCCGTTTCTAATGACATTTGAAATATTTCTGCCATAGCCCCTGCTATTTCTACACTAACTTCCCTCAATGTCCTAGGGAATATCCTGTCCGGACCTGGAGACTTATCCACTTTTATATTTCTCAAAAGTGTCAGTACTTCCTCTTCTTTGATCCTCATAGTTCCCATAGCTACTCTACTTGTTTCCCTTACCTCACATAATTCAATATCCTTCTCCTTGGTGAATACCGAAGAAAAGAAACTGTTCAATATCTCCCCCATCTCTTTTGGCTCTGCAGATAGTTGTCCACTCTGACCCTCTAATGGACCAATTTTATCCCTCGTTATCCTTTTGCTATTAATACAGCGGTAGAAACCCTTCGGATTTACTTTCACCTTACTTGCCAAAGCAACC
Organism: Leucoraja erinaceus; assembly: GCF_028641065.1. Lineage (NCBI taxonomy): Eukaryota > Metazoa > Chordata > Chondrichthyes > Rajiformes > Rajidae > Leucoraja > Leucoraja erinaceus. The sequence goes on from NW_026576922.1 coordinate 12,170, forward strand.
TCATATCTTATTTAGCTTTTCTAATTTCTTTCTTAAGATTCTTTTTACATTTTTTATACTCCTCAAGCACCTCATTTACTCCATGCTGCCTATAACTATTGTAGATCTCCCTCTTTTTCCGAACAAGTGTCCAATTTCCCTTGAAAACCATGGCTCTTTATTATTTTTACGATTTCCTTTCAACCGAACAGGGACATAAAGATTCTGTACTCTTAAAATTTCACCTTTAAATGTACTCCATTTCTCTTCCACATCTTTCCCATAAAACAAACTGTCCCAATTTACTCCTTTTAAATCCTTTCGCATCTCCTCAAAGTTAGCCTTTCTCCAATCAAAAATCTCAACCCTAGGTCCAGTTTTGTCCCTCTCCATAATTATATTGAAACTAATGGTATTGTGATCACTGGACCCGAACTGTTCCCCAACGCATACCTCTGCCACCTGACCCATCTCATTTCCTAACAGGAGGTCCAGTACCGCCCCTTCTCTAGTAGGTACTTCTATGTATTGCTGCAAAAAACTATCCTGCACACATTTTACAAACTCCAACCCATCCAGCCCATTTACAGAATGTGTTTCCCAGTCTATGTGTGGAAAATTGAAATCTCCCATAATCACTACCTTGTGCTTACTACTAATATCTGCAATCTCCTTACATATTTGCTCTTCCAATTCTCGCTCCCCATTTGGCGGTCTATAATACACCCCTATAAGTGTTGCTACCCCTTTCCCATTTCTCAGTTCCACCCAAATAGCCTCCCTAGACGAGCCCTCTAATCTATCCTGCCAAAGCACTGCTGTAATATCTTCCCTGATAAGCAATGCAACACCTCCACCTCTTGCCCCTCCAATTCTATCACACCTGAAGCAACGAACTCCTGGAATATTTAGTTTCCAATCACAGCCCTCCTGCAACCATGTTTCACTGATCGCCACAACATCATACTTCCAGGTGTCAATCCAGGCTCTAAGTTCATCCACTTTTCTTACAATGCTCCTAGCATTAAAATATACACATTTAAGAAACCCACCCTCTCTTATTCTTTGATTATTTTCTTTTTCTTCTCTCTCCCCTACATTTTGGGTCAGAGTGCTACCATTCTCTGCCCCCTGCTTCACACACTGACTGCTAGCTTTCCCAATTTGAGTCCCTCCCCCCAACCATACTAGTTTAAAGTCTCCCCAGTAGCCTTTGCAAATCTCCCCGCCAGGATATTGGTCCCCCTTGAGTTCAAGTGCAACCCGTCCTTTCTGTACAGGTCGCACCGTCCCCAAAAGAGGTCCCAATGATCCAGAAAAATTCATGGAGAAACTAATGAATCAGATGAGAACACGAAGAAAGTATGATCTAATCAGGTTCAACTATTCAACCACTGCCATGAGGTAGGTGAGAAACAAAATGTACTGCTGCATTCACAGCTGCCTCAGGGAGAATGCAAAATATACACCAGTGGTGGGATGAAAAGGTGAAGTTATTCAATGATTTCATGGAAGAGGTTAACTGAAATTATACCACAACTTACATACTCAACATTTGAAAGAGCTACGCAACAAGGTGCTGGGATGGAAGAGGAGATTACACCACATGATAATATTTCAAATGTATCTACACGAAGATCAGGACATAAATCTGGTTCTATAGCCAGTTCTGCTTCAAGGGCCTCTGTTCGAATGGAAGTTGAAGTTGATCTAGCTGCTCACTCAATAGAAACAACCCGCACCAGAAAGACATAGAGCTAAGTTTACCCGCTGTTTTGGAGGAGATGCAGGACTTTCGCAAAGACACAAAACAACTTAATCGATATTAAGGGCGAACTCACCAAAGTTAATCAAAAAATAGCGGTGGCGGAGACGGCTCAAAAGGATGGAAGACCGTGTGCTAAATGTGGAGCAGGTGCTAGCTAAGATGATAAAAGTGATAAACCAGCAAGAAAACAAGCTACACGGCCCAGAAGGGCAGTCCAGACAGGAGAATATACAGATATATAATGTTCTTGAAGGAGCTGAGGCGTCGTCTATGGTGGACTTTGTGGATAAGTAATTGTGGACCACACTTGAACTCACACACACTACAGAGCTTCACATGGAGAGAGCGCACAGATCACTCGCCCCAAAACCCCCTGGGGATCCAGGAGATAAACCACGATCCATTAGAATCAGATTTTTCTGCTATAAAACGAAAGAGGAGATTTTGCGCAAGGCCTGGGGAAAGAAACAAGTGTTTTTGAACGGGAGACTAACATACTTCGATCAAGACTATGCCCCAGCTGTGGTAGAAGCAAAAAGAATATTGTGAGGCGAAACAGGTGTTAAAGCAGAACAAGATCCGCTTCCAAACTCCGTTCCCCACCAAGTTACGTGTATTTTACGATGACGAGACACGGCTGTACCAGATGGTGGATGGGGCGACCACTGACATGAGGAACAGAGGACTGCCCGTCAGAGTGACCCCACCGGATGAGAGCCTGGCTGAGCAACTGTCCCGCACTGCGTGGGAGATGGTGGGAAGATCAAGACCACAGAGGACTGCCGAGGAGCGGGAGAGGGACTTCATGGAGAGACTATGGGTCTTCAGAAGACAGCCCTCATCTTCAGAAGAGCTTTAAGTTATAGATAACTGATAGTAGGCTGTGGGCCGAGCATCAAAAATGTGTCTAGAAATAGGATTTTGTGACCCAAGTCACTAAACCACATGAATTTTTCACATATTGTGTAAACATTTTTATATAAATCACCCCTGAAAAACGATATGAAGAAGACTTGCACATTTTTATTAAATTAGAGAAAAAACGGAAAAATGTTAGGAATTTTTTAGTCCAATCAAAGCACGTTTAACATTGAGTTGTCTGCCAGTTGGCCAATCACGTGCTTTGTTTCAGGCTAGCACACAAAATGGCTGAGGGGGCTTCACAGATGCCTGTTTTACTGGAGATTCCCATGTGTTGTTCTGTGGAATAAATGTCGTGGAAACTTGCAGCAGGTTCATTGTATTTAGTGGGAGAAGCATTAAAATGGCTGAAGAAAGTGCTGCGGTGGATTAAAGTGCAAGAAAGCCTTCAAAGTCCCTGCTGATGTGCTGGAACACAAAGAAGGCCCCCATGAATCAACTCTAACTGAAAGGTAAGATTAAAGTCTGAATTTATGAAAATCTATCTGTAAGGACTTTAATTAATTTAATTGCACCATTTTATAATGTGAATACATTCATTCATTCATTCATTCATTATTCATTCGTTCACTCACTCACTCATTCATTCATGAAATTGAGGGCCTAAACTATAACAGTCAATTAAACATTGTCACTAATGCCAGCCTGTTGTAGAGTAATAAGTCTTTAACAAATAATCTCGGAGCTGCCTGCGAAAACTTACCGGGAAAAAGTGCTCCGACCGCGGGGCCTAGGTACTCGCGGTAAAGTGAAGTCGCGGTCTCAATTAATAAGCGGCCGATTTCGCGATTGCGGATCATCTCCGCGGGCGGACAGGGGGCGCGGGGGTGGGAGGCTGTACATAGGGCCGTCTGTAGCGGTCGTTTTCAGACCCTGATAACGGGAGAAAAACAGACGGATATCGATCACTATTTACCGCGAGTACCTAGGTCCCGCGATCGGAGCATTTTTTCCCGGTAGGTTTTCGCAGGCAGCTCCGAGATTATTTGTTAAAGACTTATTACTCTACAACACGCTGGCATTAGTGACAATGTTTAATTGACTATGTTATAGTTTAGGCCCTCAATTTCATGAATGAATGAATAAGTGAGTGAGTGAATGTATGATTAAGGCGGGAATGAATGAATGAATGAATTTATTCACATTATAAAATGGTGCAATTAAATTAATTAAAGTCCATACAGATAGATTTTCATAAATTCAGACTTTAATCTTACCTTTCAGTTAGAGTTGATTCATGGGGGCCTTTGTGTTCCAGCACATCAGCAGCGACTTTGCTTTCTTGCACTTTAATCCACCGCAGCACTTTCTTCAGCCTTTTTAATGCTTTTCCCACTAAATACAATTAACCTGCTGCAAGTTTCCACGACATTTATTCCACAGAACCAAAAATCCTATAGCAGATATAGGATCTTTGCACAGAACAACACATCGGAATCTCCAGTAAAACAGGCATCTGTGAAGCCCCCTCAGCCATTTTGTGTGCTAGCCTGAAACAAAGCGCGTGATTGGCCAACTGGCAGACAACTCAATGTTAAACGTGCTTTGATTGGACTAAAAAATACCCGACATTTTTCCGGTTTTTTTCTCTAATTTAATAAAAATGTGCAAGTCTTCTTCATATCGAGTTTCAGGGGTGATTTATATAAATTTGTTTACACAATATGTGAACATTTCATGTAGTTTGGTGACTTGGGTCACGAAACTGCAGAATAAAGCTCCTCGGCCCACAGCCTATAGAGGGAGAATCAGAGAAAGAGAGAGAGAGACAGAGACAGAGGGAGAGCCATAAGATGGGGGAGAGTGGGAGGCACATCCTTTGATACGGGGCCCAAAACCGCACACAATTACTCTGAATGCGTCCGGACCAGCGCGTTATAGAGCCTCGGCAATACATCCCTGTTGTTGTATTCTAGTTATATTGTAATACAAAACCTCCACCCGTGTTCTCCGGAGATGCTGCCCAACCCGCTGAGTTACTCCAGCACTTTGTGTCTGAATCCGTGCTACATCTGTGTTTTTAGACATCTGCATGATATATATTTAAAGTAGTTTTGGAAATCTGAACTTTGGGTCTTGTTGTGGATCCAACGACTGCTCTTTGACAGCCGGCAATTAACATATAACATATAACATATAACAATTACAGCACGGAAACAGGCCATCTCGGCCCTACAAGTCCGTGCCGAACAAATATTTTTCCCCTTAGTCCCACCTGCCTGCACTCATACCGTAACCCTCCATTCCCTTCTCATCCATATGCCTATCCAATTTATTTTTAAATGATACCAATGAACCTGCCTCCACCACTTCCACTGGGAGCTCATTCCACACCGCTACCACTCTCTGCGTAAAGAAGTTCCCCCTCATATTACCCCTAAACGTCTGTCCCTTAATTCTGAAGTCATGTCCTCTTGTTTGAATCTTCCCTATTCTCAAAAGGGAAAAGCTTGTCCACATCAACTCTGTCTATCCCTCTCATCATTTTAAAGACCTCTATCAGGTCCCCCCTTAACCTTCTGCGCTCCAGAGAATAAAGACCTAACTTATTCAACCTATCTCTGTAACTTAGTTGTTGAAACCCAGGCAACATTCTAGTAAATCTCCTCTGTACTCTCTCTATTTTGTTGACATCCTTCCTATAATTGGGCGACCAAAATTGTACACCATACTCCAGATTTGGTCTCACCAATGCCTTGTACAATTTTAACATTACATCCCAGCTTCTATACTCAATGCTCTGATTTATAAAGGCTAGCATACCAAAAGCTTTCTTTACCCCCCTATCTATATGAGATTCCACCTTCAAGGAACTATGCACGGTTATACCCAGATCCCTCTGTTCAACTGTATTCTTCAATTCCCTACCATTTACCATGTACGTCCTATTTTGATTTGACCTGCCAAGGTGTAGCACCTCACATTTATCAGCATTAAACTCCATCTGCCATCTTTCAGCCCATTTTTCCAAATGGCCTAAATCTGTAGACTTTGGAAATCCTCTTCATTATCCACAACACCCCCTATCTTGATATCATCTCCATACTTACTAATCCAATTTACCACACCTTCATCCAGATCATTGATGTACATGACAAACAACAAAGGACCCAACACAGATCCCTGAGGCACCCCACTAGTCACCTGCCTCCAACCCGATAAACAGCCATCCACCATTACCCTCTGGCTTCTCCCATTCAGCCACTGTTGAATCCATCTTGCTATTCCTGCATTTATACCCAACAGTTGAACCTCCTTAACCAACCTTCCATGAGGAACCTTGTCAAAGGCCTTACTAAAGTCCATATAGACAACATCCACTGCTTTACCCTCGTCAATTTCCCTAGTAACCTCTTCAAAAAATTCAAGAAGATTAGTCAAACATGACCTTCCAGGCACAAATCCATGTTGACTGTTCCTAATCAGACCCTGTTTATCTAGATGCTTATATATATTATCTCTAAGTATCTTTTCCATTAATTTGCCCACCACTGAAGTCAAACTAACAGGTCTATAATTGCTAGGTTTACTCTTAGAACCCTTTTTAAACAGTGGAACAACATGCGCAGTACGCCAATCCTCGGGGACTATTCCCGTTTCTAATGACATTTGAAATATTTCTGTCATAGCCCCGGCTATTTCTACACTAACTTCCCTCAATGTCCTAGGGAATATCCTGTCAGGACCTGGAGACTTATCCACTTTTATATTTTTTAAAAGTGCCAGTACTTTTTTACTTTGAACCTCATAGTATCTATAGCTACTCTACTAGTTTCCCTTACCTCACATAATTCAATATCCTTCTCCTTGGTGAATAGCGAAGACAAAAAATTGTTCAATATCTCCCCCATCTCTTTTGGCTCTGCAGATAGCTGTCCACTCTGTCTCTCCAATGGACCGATTTTATCCCTCGTTATCCTTTTGCTATTAATATAGCTGTAGAAACCCTTTGGATTTACTTTCACCTTACTTGCCATAGCAACCTCATATCTTCTTTTAGCTTTTCTAATTTCTTTCTTAAGATTCTTTTTACATTCCTTATACTACTCAAGCACCTCATTTACTTCATGCTGCCTATAATTATTGTAGATCTCCCTCTTTTTCCGAACAAGATGTCCAATTTTCCTTGAAAACCAGGGCTCTTTCCAATTTTTACTGTTTCCTTTCAACCGAACAGGAACATAAAGATTCTGTACTCTTAAAATTTCCACTTTAAATGTCCTCCATTTCTCTTCTACATCTTTCCCATAAAACAAAATGTCCCAGTTCACTCCTTTTAAATCATCTTGCATCGCATCAAAGTTAGCCTTTCTCCAATCAAAAATCTCAACCCTAGGTCCAGTTCTGACCCTCTCCATAATTATATTGAAACTAATGGTATTGTGATCACTGGACCTGAAGTGCTCCCCAACGCATACCTCCGCCACCTGTCCCGTCTCATTTCCTAACAGGAGGTCCAGCACTGCCCCTCCTCTAGTAGGTACCTCTATGTATTGCTGCAAAAAAACTATCCTGCACACATTTTACAAACTCCAACCCATCCAGCCCATTTACAGAATGTGTTTCCCAGTCTATGTGTGGAAAGTTGAAATCTCCCACAATCACTACCTTGTGCTTACTACTAATATCTGCTATCTCCTTACATATTTGCTCTTCCAATTCTCGTTCCCCGTTTGGCGGTCTATAATACACCCCTATAAGTGTTGCTACACCTTTCCCACTTCTCAATTCCACCCAAATAGCCTCCCTAGATGAGCCCTCCAATCTATCCTGCCAAAGCACTGCTGTAATATCTTCCCTGACTAGCAATGCAACACCTCCAAATCTTGCCCCTACAATTCTATCACACCTGAAGCAACGAAATCCTGGAATATTTATTTTCCAATCACAGCCCTCCTGCAACCACGTTTCACTGATCGCCACAACATCATACTTCCAGGTGTCTATCCAGACTCTAAGCTCATCCACCTTTCTTACAATGCTCCTAGCATTAAAATATGCACATTTAAGAAAACCGCCGTCTCTTATTCTGTTTATTTCCTTTTTTTTCTTTCTCCTCTTGTGTCCAAGTGCTTCCCATTTCTGCTTCCTGCCTCCCATTCTGTCTACTACCTTTCGCTATTTGAGTCCCTCGCCCCAACCATTCTAGTTTAAAGTCTCCCCAGCTGCCTTTGCAAATTTCCCCGCTAGGATATTGGTCCCCCTCGGGTTCAAGTGCAACCCATCCTTTCTGTACAGGTCCCACCTTCCCCATAAGAAGTCCCAATGATCCAGGAACTTGAATCCCTGCCCTCTGCACCAGTCTTTCAGCCACGCATTTATCCTCCACCTCGCTCCATTCCTACTCTCACTGTCGCGTGGCACAGGCAGTAATCCTGAGATTGTTACCTTTTTGGTCCTTTTTCTTAACTCTCCTCCCAACTCCCTAAATCCTCCCTTCAGGACCTCTTCCCTTTTTTTACCCATGTCATTGGTACCTATTTTACCTATGTCATTGGCACAATTGCAATTGTGTTTGGGGAATGTTGGTGACAAAATACAAGGTGTCATCATGGTGGAAGCCACTAGGTGGCAGGGTTGTCCACGGGATGGGAGAAGAGATAGAAGGGACATGACGGGCTGAATTCCCCCAGATTTTCACTCGATGCCAAAGGTTACATCTTTTATCGCTATTTCCTGTTCTCTCCCTCCTTCTCCTTCTTCCCTAGTCGCCCTCTCCTCTTTTGTTGCTTGTCTTCCAGCTTTTTTTCCAAAAGCAGTAGCTCTACTCAATAACCAAAAGTCTGTAGCCTTCTTTTGCTCCGGTATTTCATTTAATTCACATGTTTAAACCATAACGTTTTATTCTTAATGTTTTATTCTTATTGGTTTACCGTATGTCGAGTTGTTACTTGCGAGTGAAGCACCGAGGTAAATTCCTTGTATGTGAACATACTTGTCCAATAAATGTATTCCTTCAGTCATTCATCTCCCTCTCTCTCCCTCTCCCTCTCCCCATCGCTCTCCCCTCACTTTGTCCACCTCTCTCTCTTTTTTGAGGAAGGACATTCTTGCTAATTTGTGGAATTCTCTGCCTCAGGAGGCCGGATCTCTGGTTACTTTCAAGACAGAGCTAGATAGGGCTCTTAAAAATAGCGCAGTCAGGGGATATGGGGAGGCTATTCTCTTCTCTATTTCCCTCTCGCCCTGTTGCTCTCTCTTCACCCCTCTCATCGCGGGACGCCCCAGGCCTGTGGCATCCCAAGATTACCGCCCCTGCGAGAATGAACAAGATGGCCGCCAGTGGTCATCTCAAGATGGCCGTCTGAGAACACATGATGGCTTCCTGCGGCAAGCTCACCAATGTTGCCATGGAGTAGGGGAGACTGAGTGACCCCACACGCTCTCACCCCTCACTCTCCATCTCCTTCCCTCTCCCTTCTCTGACCATCTTCTCCTTATGCCTCTCTTCTCCTTTCTTTCACTGCTCCTCTCCTTCTCCCTCTCCCCCCCCCCCCCCCCCCCCCCCCCCCCCCCCCCCTCTCTCCCTCTCTCTTTCTCACCCTCTCTCTGTGGTACATGTGCAGGTGAGCCCGGCACAAGAACAGGCCCTTCTGCCCACAATGAATGAGCACCCGCCACTGCCCCTCTCTCACACCCTCCCTCTCTCTCTCTTCCCCTCCCTCCCTCACTCACTCTCCCACAAGTGGAATCATCCTCTCCACATTCACTCTATCCAGGCCTTACACTGTTTGGTAAAGTTTCAATTAGGCCCCCCCCCCCCCCCCCCCAACCCCCTCGTTCTTCCAAAATCCAGTGAGTACAGGCCCAGCGCTGACAAATGCTCATCGTACGTTAACCCACTCAATTCCGGGATCTGTTGGTGCAAACATCCTCTGGACCCTCTCCAGAGCCGTCACATCCTTCCTCTGATACAGGGCCCAAAACTGCTCACAATTACTACAAATGTGGCCAGACCCGGGCCAGATAGAGCCTCAGCATTACATCCTCTGTTTTTGTATACAAGCTCTCTGGAAATAAATGGAGTTTGCTTTCTTCACCAGCGATTCGACTGGCAGATTACACTCTCACGTTTGCCAATGAAACGTCCTGTGCGATTGATAGAAATCTTTTATTATTAACATTTTATTACAATCATCACCTTGCCAACTTCACAGATTTGCAGGCAGTGGGATTTGTCTGGGATTGGAAGCATTTCATATCTAGGAACAGTCCACAAGATTGACTTAAGCGAGATGGAATAGTTCTGTAATTTTTTGAAGAGGTTACTCGGGAAATTGACGAGGGTAAAGCAGTGGATGTTGTATATATGGACTTCAGTAAGGCCTTTGACAAGGTTCCTCATGGAAGGTTGGTTAAGAAGGTTCAATTGTTGGGTATTAATGGTGGAGTAGCAAGATGGATTCAACAGTGGCTGAATGGGAGATGCCAGAGTCATGGTGGATGACTGTTTGTCAGGTTGGAGGCCGGTGACTAGTGGGGTGCATCAGGGATCTGTGTTGGGTCCACTGTTGTTTGTCATGTACATCAATGATCTGAATGTGGGTGTGGTAAATTGGATTAGTAAGTATGCAGATGATACTAAGATAGGTGGTGTTGTGGATAATTAAGTATATTTCAAAGTCTACAGAGAGATTTAGGCCATTTGGAAGAGTGGGCTGAAAGATGGCAGATGGAGTTTAATGCTGATAAGTGTGAGGTGCTACATCTTGGCAGGACAAATCAAAATAGGACGTACATGGTAAATGGTAGTGAATTGAGAAATGCAGTTGAACAGAGGGATCTAGGAATAACTGTTCACAGTTCCCTGAAGGTGGAATCTCAAGTAGATAGGGTGGTAAAGAAAGCTTTTAGTGTGCTGGCCTTTATAAATCAGAGCATTGAGTATAGAAGTTGGGATGTAATGTTAAAATTGTACAAGGCATTGGTGAGGCCAATTCTGGAGTATGGTGTACAGTTTTGGTCGCCTAATTATAGGAAGGATGCAACAAAATAGAGAGTACAGAGGAGATTTACTAGAATTTTGCCTGGGTTTCAGCAACTAAGTTACAGAGAAAGGTTGAACAAATTAGGTCTTTATTATTTGCAGCGCAGAAGGTTAAGGGGAGACTTCATAGAGGTCTTTAAAATGATGAGAGGGACAGACAGAGTTGACATGGATAAGCTTTTCCCATTGAGAGTAGGGAAGATTCAAACAAGAGGACATGACTTGAGAATTAAGGGACAGAAGTTTAGGGGTAACAAGATGGGAAACTGTTTTACTCAGAGAGTGGTAGCGGTGTGGAATGAGCTTCCAGTGGAAGTGGTGGAGGCAGGTTCGATTTTATCATTTAAAAATAAATTGGATAGGTATATGGATGGGAAAGGAACGGAGGGTTATGGTCTGAGTGCAGGTAGATGGGACTAGGGGAGAATAAGTGTTCGGTATGGACTAGAAGGGCCGAGTTGGCCTGTTTCCGTGCTGTAATTGTTATTTGGTTATATAGTGGCAGATACCTGAGTTACAGTGCATTCAGAAAGTATTCACACCCCTTCACTTTTTCCACGTTTTGTTGCGTTACAGCCTCATTTTAAAATGCATTCATTTTATTTATCATCAATCTACACACAATACCCCAGAAAGAAGCACAAAACAGGTGTTTAGACATTTTTGCGGGTGTTTAGAAATAGCTGCCAAAGGTGTCTCAACAAAGTACTAAGTAGAGGGTCTGAATACTTATGTAAAAGAAATAAGTGAAATATCACATTTACATAAGTAATCAGACCCGTCACTATGACACTCAAAATTGAGCTTCGGTGCATCCTGTTTCCATTGATTATCCTTGAGATGTTTCTACAAATTGATTGGAGTCCACCCGTGGTAAATTAAATTGATTGGACATTATTCAGAAAGGCACACACCTGTCTATATAAGGTCCCACAGTTGCCAGTGCATGTCCGAGCAAAAACCAAGCCATGAAGATGAAGGAATTGTCTGTTGACCTCCGAGACAGAATTATGTCGAGACACAGATCCAGGGAAGGGTAAAAAACAATCTCTGCAACATTGCAGGTCCCGAAGAGCACAGTGGCCTCCGTCATTCTTAAATGGAAGAACTTTAGAACCACCAGGACTCTTCATAGAGCTGGCCACCCGGCTAAACTGAGCAATCGGAGGAGAAGGGCCTTGGTCAGGGAGGTGAACAAGAACCCGATGGTCACTCTGACAGAGTTCCAGAATTCTTCTGTGGAGATGGGAGCACCTTCCAGAAGGACAACTATATCTGCAGCACTCCACCAATCAGGCCTTTATGGTAGAGTGGCCAGACGGAAGCCACTCCTCAGTCAAAGGCACATGACAGCCCGCTTGGAGTTTGCAAACAGGCATGAGAAACAAGATTCTCTGGTCTAATGAAACCAAGATTGAACTCTTTGGCCTGAATGCCAAGTGTCACGTCTGGAGGAAACCAGGCACTGCTCATCACCTGGTCAATACCATACCTACGGTGAAGCATGGCTGTGGGGATGTTTTACAGTGGCAGGAACTGGGAGACAAGTCAGGATCGAGGAAAAGATGAATGGAGCAAAGTACAGAGAGACCCTTGATGAAAAGCTGCTCCAGAGCGTACTGGACCTCAGACTTGGGCGGAGGTTCATCTTCCAACAGGACAATGACCCTAAGCCCACAGCCAAGACAATGCAGGAGTGGCTTTGTGACAAGTCTGTGAATGTCCTTGAGTGGCCCAGCCAGAGCCGGAACTTGAACTCGATCGAACATATCTGGAAGGACATGAAAATAGCTGTGCATCGACGCTCCCCATCCAACCTGACAGAGCTTGAGAGGATCTGCAGAGAAGAATGGGAGAAATTACCCAAATGCAGGTGCGGCAAGCTTGTAGCATCATACCCAAGAAGACTTGAGGCTGTAATCATTGCCAAAGGTCCCTCAACAAAGTACTGAGTAAAGGGTCTGAATACTTATGAAAATGTGATATTTCAGTTATTTCTTTTTAATTACTTTGCAAACATTTCTAAACACCTTTTTCGCTTTTTATTATTGGGTATTGTGTGTAAATTGATGATTTAAAAAAATGAATTAAATCCATTTTAGAATAAGGCTGTAACGTAACAACATGTGGAAAAAGTGAAGGTCTGAATACTTTCTGAAGGCACTGTATGATGAAAGAATGGGCTTTGTATTCACAGGAATTTAGAAGGATGAGATGAAGTTGAGGGTAGAAACATCTAAAAACATCTCCAAGTTTGCGGATGACCAAAGCTTGGCAGCAGTGTGAGCTGCGATGAGGATGCTATGAGGCTACAGGGTAACTTGGATGGGTTGGGTAAGTGGGCAGATGCATGGCAGATGCAGTTTAATATGGATAAATGTCAGGTTATCCACTTTGTTGGCAAGAAGAAAAAGGTGGATTGTAATCTGAATGGCGAGGAAGGAAATGCGGAAGCTAGTTTAAACCAAAGGTACACACAAAAAGCTGGAGTAACTCAACGGAACAGGCAGCATCTCTGGAGGGAATGAATGGGTGATGTTTTGGGCCGACACCCTTCTTCAGACTCTGAATGGTGTCAGATTAGGAGAAGGGGAAGCACAACGAGACCTGGGTTTCCTTGTACATCATTCACTGAAAGTAAGCATGCAGGTACACCAGGCAGTGAAGAAAGCTAATGGCATGTTGGCCTTCATAACAAGAGATGAGTATTCTTCTACTGCAGTTGTACAGGACCCTAGTGAGACCATACCTGGAGTATTGTGTGCACTTTTGGTCTCCTAATTTGAGGAACAACATTCTTGCTATTGAGGGAGTGCAGCGTAGGTTCACCCGGTTAATTCCTGGGATGGCGGGACTGTCATATATTAAAAGACTGGAGCGACTGGACTTGTATACAGTGGAATTTAGAAGGATTAGTAAGTAAGCTTATTGGCCCAGTATTCACATACAAGGAATTTGCCTTGGTGCTCCGCCCACAAGTAACAACATGACATGCAGTGAAAGTTACGAATGACTCAGATTAGAGGGAAACTTTTAAAATTCTCAAGGGATTGGACACGCGCAGGAAAAATGTTCCCTATGTTGGGGAGTCGAGTTCCAGGGGCCACTCCCAATTTAAGAATAAGGGGTAGGCCATTTAGGACTGAGATGAGGAGAAACTTTTCCACCCAGAGAGTTGTGAATCTGTGGGATTCTCTGCCACAGAAGGCAGTGGAGGCCAATTCACTGGATGTTTTCAAGAGTGAGTTAGATTTAGCTCTAAGGGCCAAAGGAATCAAGGAATATGGGGAGAAAACAGGAATGGGGTACTGATTCTGGATGATCAGCCATGATCATATTGAATGGCGATGCTGGCTTGAAAGGCCTACTCCTGCGACTATTGTCTGTTTCTACTTTTAATGTTGCCAAGCTGGAAAGGCGGCAAAGATTTACAAGGATGTTGCCAGGACCCGAGGGGCCTGAGCTCCAGGGAGAGGTTGGGGCAGGTTGAGACTATATTCCTTGGAGCGCAGGAGGATGAGGGGTGATCTTATAGAAGTGTACAACATCACAAGGGGAATAGATCGGGCAGATGCACAGAGTCTCTTGCCCAGAGTTGGGGAGTCGAGGACCAGAGGATGTAGGTTTAAGGTGAAGGGGTAAAGATTTAATAGGAACTTGAGGGGCAACTTTTCCACACAGGTGGGTGTATGAAACGAGCTGTCGTAGGAGGTAGTTGAGGCAACTTTTAAGAGACAATTGGACAGGTACATGGATGGGACGGGTTTGGAGGGATATGGGCCAAACGCGGGCATGTGAGATGAGTGTAGTTGGGGCATGTTAGCCGGTGTGGGCAAGTTGGGCCCAAGGAAGGGCCTGTTTCCACGTTGTATCACTCTATGTACGATGTCAAGCCTTCATGACTAATGGAAAGTTGGTGTTGAGTTTTTGCTTATTGGTGTTGAGGTGGCTTGTTGGCGTTCCATGGTGGCCGCGAGATGGGTCATTGGTTGGCGATTGTGGTCACTGGTCGGCGAGACCAAGGGTGAACGCCTCGTCCTCCAGCTGCATCTCCCGCCAGAGCCGGTCCTTGGCGCGCCGCCCCTTGGAGCCGACGATGCCCAGCAGCGCCCGGTTCCGTTCAGCCCGCGTGGCAGCGGAGCGGACCTCCTCGTACTGCTCCCCTGTCAGTGTGCCGTCCGACAGGAGGCCGTCCATCACGGCCAGCGCAGAATGGAAACGGCTAATAATCGCACGGTGGTACTGGTCTAACGGGTGCACTGTGGGGGGGAGGGGGGGGAGAGAGAGAGAGAGATGGAGAGAGGGAGAGAGTTGGTGAGAGAGAGCAGGCGGGAGAGTGAGATGGTGGGAGATAGAGAGGGAGAAAGACGGAGTCAGATACAGAACCAGGGAGAGGGAGGACAGTGGGGGGGAGAGAGGTAGGGATGGTTAAAAGTTCACTATTAATAGGAGAGGCAACACTAGGGGCTTTCAGCACTCATCGACTCCCCTCCCTCTCTCCCCTTTCTCTCTCTCTCACTGCCCCTCCCCCCACCCTCCCCCCTCACTCTCTCTCTCCCCTCTCCCTCTATATCTCCTCCCCCTCGCTCCCCCTCCCTCTCTCCCTCCCTCTCTCACTCCCACTACCTCTCCCTTTCCCTCTTTCTCCCCCTCCTGTCTCTCTCTCCCCCTCCCTC
>NW_026576922.1:30000-60789 GCF_028641065.1 Leucoraja erinaceus
TGTCCCGGGTGTCAGTAGCGTTGCGCCGCTGCCTCGAGAGTCTCTGTGCCAAAGAGACAGACTCTCAAAGGGAGGTGGAGAGAGAGAGAGGGAAAGGAGACGGGGGGAGAGAGAGAGAGGGGGGGGGGGGGGGTGAGAGGAGAGAGAGGGGAGGGAGAGAGAAGAGGGAGAGGGGGAGAGAGGTGGGGAGAGAGAGGGGGAGATGAGGTGGGAGAGGGGGGGAGTGAGGGAGGGAGGAGAGGGTAGGAGAGAAAAGGGGAAAGAGAGAGGGGTGGTAAAATAGAGAGGGGGAAGAGTGGGAGATGGGGAAATAGGGAAACGGGGGAAAGAGAGAGATAGGGGGCAAAGAAAAAGAGATAGAGACAGGTGAAAGAGGGGAGAGAGGGCAAGGCAAGGGGAGAGAGGTAGGAGGGAGAAAGAAATGGGGAAGAGAGGAGGAGGGGGGAGAGAGAGTGGTGAGAGGAGAGACAGAGAGAGGGGAAAGAGAGAGAGGGGAGAGTGTGTGTGGAGAGGGATAGAGAGGGGGAGATAGAGAGGGACGGAGAAAGAGGTTGGCGGGGAGAGAGGGGAGGGAGAAGAGGGGGAGTGAGAGGAAAGATGGGAGAGAGAGAGGGGGGAGAGAGAGTTAGGGGAAAGAGAGGGGAGAGAGAGTTAGGGGAAAGAGGGGGGAGAGAGAGGGAGAGAGGAGAGAGGGGACAAGAGAGAGGACGGGAAGAGTAGAGCGAGAAGGAGAGGGAGGAGGGAGAACGAGAGACAGAGGGAGAGATAAGAGAGGGAAGGGGAGAGAGTGAGAGGGGGAGAGAGGAGAGAGAGGGGT
Organism: Leucoraja erinaceus; assembly: GCF_028641065.1. NCBI lineage: Eukaryota > Metazoa > Chordata > Chondrichthyes > Rajiformes > Rajidae > Leucoraja > Leucoraja erinaceus. The sequence continues at coordinate 30,818 of NW_026576922.1, forward strand.
GAGAGGAGAGACAGAGAGGGAGAGGAGAGAATGGAGAAGAGAGGGGGGAGAGAGAGAAAGGCTCTGTCGAATTTGCCCAGGTGACCGGCATGGATCAGGCGGCGGCTCGGTGCATCCTGGAGGACAACCAGTGGCTGCTGGAAGTAAGTACCAAGCACTGGGTAGAAAGGGTGGAAGATAGTGGACTTCAAATGGGGGTGGTTGGAGAAAGCATCCTGCTTGCCTGCTAGATTTTCACTTACTGTAACTGCAGGAGAAATGTTCCCGATGTTGGGGGCGTTCAGAACCATGGGTCACAGTTTAAGAATAAAGGGGGGGGGGGGCAGTTAGGACTGAGATGAGAACAAACTTTCTTCACGTAGAGAGTTGTGAATCTGTGGAATTCTCTGCCACAGAAGGCAGTGCAGGCCAATTCACTGGATGTTTTCAAGAGAGAGTTACGTTTAGTTCTTAGGGCTAACGACATCAAGGGATATGGGGAAAAAACAGGAAAGAGGTACTGATTTTAGATGAATAGCCATGATCATATTGAATGGCAGTGCTGGCTCGAAGGCCTACTCCTGCACCTATATTCTATGTTTCTATGCTTGAGTATATGGCAATAAAACTCGATCACTTGATTTTGAAGCATTCATGCATGGTGGAGGTATAATGTAGTCATAGAGTGATACAGTGTGAAAACAGGCCTTTCGGTGCAACTTGCCCACACCCACCAACATGTCCCAGCTACGCTACCTGATTTTGGTCCAAACCTCCAAACCTGTCCTATCCATGTATCAGTCTAACTTTTTCGTAAATGTTGGATAAAGTTGGATAAAGTTACCCCTTAAAAAGTTACCTCTTAAAAATACTTCATACAAAAAACATTGAAATCGTACTTCTACAATGCACTAAAACATGATTTTAATACATCAAATTAAAAAAAGTTCCTACTCTTCTTCCACACCCTCTCCCCACTCGGTTGCTCCACTCCCTCACCGGGTAACCCCAAGGCCAGTGATCAGTGATCGCACAGCCTCCACCCTTTCAAAAACGCTCCAATCCAATTTAAAGCATATATATTGCATTCAAGTGTAAGTTATAAGACTCGCTACAGTATGCACCATATTGCACAATTTCAAGCTGAAAAATGCAAATGTTACGTACCAATGGGAGGGGGCACCCACCTCCCTCCTCCCACCTAACACCCCACCCCCGGTCACGATGCTCCCTTTTAAACATATTTAAAATGCATAAGTATCAATACAAGTATACAGTGCATGGATAGATATATCCCTGTACATAAACTCGCAATAGACCTATTGCCCTTTATTGATTGCTACACGTTCTTGCAGCTGTAAGCTGTACAACATAATAGCAAGTTTAGCAAATCAATATTAATTTCTTAGTGTCAGTTAATGTCAATTAGTGTGTGCGTACATATGTGCATGTTGGTCATTCACTGTCTCTCAGGTTATGGCATGCTGTTACGTATTGTGCACCAAGATGTGCCGTATGTTGCCTCCCTGGTGCAAGGGTCAGGGATGTCACTGAACAGCAGCAGAACATTCTGGAGGGGGAGGGTGAACAGCCAGTTGTCGTGGTGCACATTGGTACCAACGATATAGGTAAAAAACGGGATGAGGTCCTAAAGGATGAATTTAGGGAGCTAGAAGATAAACTTAAAAGTAGGACCTCAAAGGTAATAATCTGGATTACTACCATTGCCACGGGCCAGTCAGAGTAGAAATAGGAGGATATTGCAGATGAATACGTGGCTTGAAAAATAGTGAAAGGGGGAGGGATTCAAATTTCTAGGGCATTGGAACCAGTTCTGGGGGAGTTGGGACCAGTACAAACAGGACGGACTGCACCTGGGCTGGAATGGAACCAATGTCCTTGGGGGAGTGTTTGCTAGTGCTGTCGGGGAGGTTTAGAACTAATGTGGCAGGGGGATGGGTGCAAGAGCAGAGAGACAGAGGGGTGTAAAATGAGGGTAGAAAGTAAATGTGGCAGGCAAACAAATCCAGGGCGAAAATCAAAAAAGGCCACTTTTCAACATAATTGTATAAGGGGTAAGAGTGTTGTAAAAACAAGCCAGAAGGCTTTGTATCTTAATGCAAGGAGCATTCATAATAAGGTGGATGAGTTGAATGTGCAGATAGTTATTAATGAATATGATATAGTTGGGATCACGGAGACATGGCTCCAGGGTGACCAAGCCTGGGAGCTGAACATCCAGGGATATTCAATATTCAGGAGGGATAGACAGAAAGGAAAAGGAGGTGGGGTAGCATTGCTGGTTAGAGAGGAGATTAACGCAATAGAAAGGAAGGACATTAGCTTGGAGGTTGTGGAATTGGTATGGGTAGAGCTGCGAAACACTAAGGGGCAGAAAACGCTAGTGGGAGTTGTCTACAGGCCACCTAACAGTAGTAGTGAAGTTGGGGATGGCACCAAACAGGAAATTAGAAATTCGTGCAACAAAGCTAAAACAGTTATAATGGGCGACTTCAATCTACATATAAATTGGGTGAATAAAATTGGCAAGGGGTGCTGAGGAAGAGGATTTCTTGGAATGTATGCGGGATACTTTTCTAAACCAACATGTAGAGGAACCAACGAGAGAGCAGGCTATTCTAGACTGGGTATTGAGTAATAACCATATAACAATTACAGCACGGAAACAGGCCATCTCGGCCCTACAAGTCCGTGCCGAACAACTTTTTTCACCTTAGTCCCACCTGCCTGCACTCATACCATAACCCTCCATTCCCTTCTCATCCATATGTCTATCCAATTTATTTTTAAATGATACCAATGAACCGGCCTCCACCATTTCCACTGGAAGCTCATTCCACACTGCTACCACTCTCTGAGTAAAGAAGTTCCCCCTCATATTACCCCTAAACTTCTGTCCCTTAATTCAGAAGTCATGTCCTCTTGTTTGAATCTTCCCTATTCTCAAAGGGAAAAGGGAAAATGAGGAAGGGTTCGTTAGCAGTCTTGTTGTACGTGGCCCCTTGGGCAAGAGTGACCATAATATGTTTGAGTTCTTCATTAGGATGGAGAGTGACATTGTCAATTCAGAAACAAGGGTCCTGAACTTAAAGAAAGGTAACTTTGAGGGTATGAGGCGTGAACTGGCAATTGATTCTTAAAGGGTTGACAGTGGATATGCAATGGAACGCATTTGAAGACTGCACGGATGAACTACAACAATTGTTCATCCCAGTTTGGCAAAAGAATAAATCAGGGAAGGTAGTGCATCCGTGGATAACAAGGGAAATGAGGGATAGTATCAAAACAAAAGATGAAGCATAAAAATTAGCCAGAAAAAGCAGCCTACCAGAGGAGTGGGAGAAATTCAGAGTCCAGCAGAGGAGGACAAAGGGCTTAATTAGGAAAGGGAAAGGGAAAATAAATTTTGAAAAAAAACTGGCAGGGAACATAAAAACTGACTGCAAAAGTTTTTATAGATACGTGAAGAGAAAAAGATTGGTTAAAACAAATGTAGGTCCCTTGCAGTCAGAAACAGGCAAATTGATCATGGGGAACAAGGACATGGCAGACCAATTGAATAACTATTTTGGTTCTGTCTTCACTAAGGAAGACATAATCTGCAGGGGACCGGGGGTCAAATGAGATGGAGGAACTGAGAGAAATCCAGGTTAGCCGGGAAGGCGAGGTAAATTGAATGGATTAAAGGACGATAAATCCCCAGGGCCAGATAAGTTGCATGCCAGAGTGCTTAAGGAAGTAGCTCCAGAAATAGCGGATACATTAGTGATAATTTTTCAAAACTCTTAAGATTGTGGAGTAGTTCCTGAGGATTGGAGGTTAGCTCATGTAACCCCACTTGTTAAAAATGGAGGGAGAGAGAAAATGGGGAATTACAGACCAGTTAGTCTAACATCGGTATTGGGGAAAATGCTTGAGTCAGTTATTAAAGATGGGATAGCAGCACATTTGGAAAGTGCTGAATTCATTGGACAAAATCAGCATGGATTTATGAAAGGTAAATCATGTCTGACGAATCTTATAGAATTTATAGGAAGCAAAGAGTAGGAGTAAACAGGTCCTTTTCACAATGGCAGGCAGTGATTAGTGGCATACCACAAGGCTCAGTGCTGGAACCCCAGCTATTTACAATATATATTAATGATCTGGATGAGGGAATTGAATGCAACATCTCCAAGTCTGCGGATCACACGAAGCTGGGGGGCAGTGTTAGCTGTGAGGAGGATGCTAGGAGGCTGCAAATACATGGCAGATGCAGTTTAATGTGGATAAATGTGAAGTTATCCACTTTGGTGGCAAAACAGGAAAGTAGACTATTATCTGAATGGTGGCCGATTAGGAAAGGGAGAGATGCAACGAGACCTGGGTGTCATGGTACACCAGTCATTGAAAGTAGGCATGCAGGTGCAGCAGGCAGTGAAGAAAGTGAATGGTTTGTTTGCATTCATAGCAAAAGGATTTGAATATAAGAGCAGGGAGGTTCTACTGCAGTTGTACATGGACTTGGTGAGACCACACCTGGAGTATTGTGCATAGTTTTGGTCTCCTTACCTGAGGAAAGACATTCTTGCCACAGAGGGAGTACAGAGAAGGTTCACCAGACTGATTCCTGGGATGGCAGGACTTTCACATGAAGAAAGACTGGATAGACTTGGCTTGTACTCGCTAGAATTTAGAAGATTGAGGGGGGATCTTATAAAAACTTACAAATTTCTTAAAGGGTTGGACAGGCTCGATGCAGGAAGACTATTCCCAATGTTGGGGAAGTCCAGAACAAGGGGTCACAGTTTAAGGATATGGGGGAAGTCTTTTAGGACCGAGATGAGAAAATCAATTTTTTACACCGAGTGTGGTAAATCTGTGGAATTCTCTGCCACATAAGGTAGTTGAGGCCAGTTCATTTGGCTATATTTAAGAGGGAGTTAGATGTGGCCCTTGTGGCTAAAGGGATCATGGGGTATGGAGAGAAAGCAGGTACAGGATACTGAGTTGGATGATCAGCCATGATCATATTGAATGGCGGTGCAGGCTCGAAGGGCCGAATGGCCTACTCCTGCACCTATTTTCTATGTATTTCCTTCACCAAGGATTATTCTTAGTTTTGATGTATCATCTCGTTCTTTAAAATCAGGGGTTGCCACACTGAGTTTGTCAAAATATGTTTTTCTTCTTTTGTCAATTTTTTTGCATTTTAGGAGGAAGTGCACCTCTGTTTCAACCTCATCTGTCAAACAGTGGCCGCATATTCTGTTTTCTCTTGGTTGCCAGAATCTCGTCTGTCTTCCTTTTTCAACAGAAAAAATAGTGGTCACTTAACCTGTATTTGGTGAGGGTCTGTCTCTGCTTTATGTCTCTAACAGTTGAGAGATAGTCTGCCAGTTTATTAACTCTTTTTAGGGCACGGTAACATTCTAATCTGCTTTGGCTTTTGGTTTCTTTATCCCAATGTTTCAAATACGTTTCTTTACATTGTTTGATCATTTGGTTCACTATAACTGGTGATTGGGGGTCAGTATTGATCTGAGGCTGGTCAGGGTTTAACTGGATACAGCGTAACTGAATAGGGGTAGTTAGGCTCAGTACCAACTGACACAGGGAACTCTTTTCTGGGTTCCCCTCTTGTGTTTGAAGGGCTTTAAACCGGAGGGTATCTGGGGGGCTAGATTTTAGGTGATTCCAAAACTTTAGTGCTCTTTTCTAGATATTTATTATCAGTGGATAATAAAAAGAACGGAGGATGTTGTGACAAAATTCCGCATGCAGGGCCTCCGTTGTATGTTTTTCCCATTTACTATAACTATGGTGACTGAGCAGACCTCATACTTCACTACAAAAAAGCACAATAGGCTGGATTACACTGTCAAATATTTTAAGCCAGATTTTAATTGGAATTTGGATGTTGTAGAATCTTCTTTTTATTGCATACAGAGCTCTTCGAGCTTTCTCTTTTAGTGCATTCACTGCCATATTGAAGTTCCCTGATGCTGAAACAGTTAGACCGAGGTAAGTATAGCTCATAGTGTGTTCGATAACAGTACCCTTGAGAGTAAATTTGTATTTATCTTCCTGACATCTGGGTCTTTTGTGAAAAATCATGATGTTGGTTTTCTTTAGATTTACTGCCAGGGCCCAATTTTGGCAGTACTTATCAAGTAGGTCCAACTGTTGCTGCAGTCCCTGTTCTGTGGGGGACAGCAGAACCAAGTCATCCGCTAAAAACAAGGATTTTACATCTCCGTCCAGAAGACAGAGGCCCGGCGCTGTGCTCTGATCCAACTTTACTGCCAAATCGTTGATATATACATTAAACAGTGTCAGCCTTGCCGGACGCCTCTTCCCTGCGTTTGTCCACAATTTTAACTCCACATTTATTATTCAGATACATTGATTTGATAAGGTCATATACCTTTTCTCCTATACCACAGCCACGGAGTTTGTAATAGAGCCCTTCATGCCAAATAGAGTCAAATGCTTTCTCAAAGTCAATAAAACAGGCAAATATTTTCCCATTTTTCGCTTGGTGTACATGTTTTTCAATGAGAGTGTGGAGGGTATAAATGTGGTCAGTGGTACGGTGTTTTGGGAGGAAGCCAATTTGTTTTTTACTGAGAATGTTGTGTTTGGTAAGGAAATCCTACATTCTGTTATTTATGATACTGCAGAATAACTTCCCTAGGCTGCTACTGACACATATGCCACGATAATTATTTGGGTCTAATTTGTTTCCATTCTTATAAATGGGTGAAATAAGCCCTTGACACCAAATATCAGGGAAGTAACCTGAACGTAGTATGATGTTGAACAGCCTAAGCACTATGTCCTGCATCTCCGGAGTGCTGGACTTGAGCATTTCATTTTTGATGCTGTCTGGACCACAGGCTTTCTTTGAGTGGAGGGATTTTATTTTTATGGTCAATTCTTCCAAAGTAATTGGGGAATCAAGAGGGTTTTGATAATCTTTAATTACTGTTTATAGTGTTTGGAGTTTTTCTTTGATGTGAAAATAGTTTAAGTTTATTTTATTTATTGAGATGTCTTTATATAGATTTTTGAAATGTGCTCTCCAGATATCACCGCCTGTCTCTCTCTGTCCCTCTCTCTCTGTCTTGCTGTCTCTCTCATTCTGTGTGTGTCTCTCTCTCTCTGTCTCCCTCTTTCTCTCTCTGTCTCTGTCCCTTTGTCTGTCTGTTTCTGTCTCTCTCTCTCTGTCACTCTCTCTGATTGTCTCTCTCTCTGTCTCTCTCACAGTCTCTCTCTGTCTCTCTCCTAAAATGTAAAACATTTGACAAAACAAGATACTTTCACAAACTCAGTGTGGCAACCTCTGATTTTAAAGAACTAGATGATACATCAAAACTAAGAATAATCCTTGGTGAAGGAAATACGGCACATCTTGGTGCACAATACGTAACAGCATGCCATAACCTGAGAGACGGTGAATGACCAACATGCACATATGTACAGTACGCACACACTGATTGATATTAACTGACACTAAGAAATTAATATTGAATTGCTAAACTTGCTATTGTGTTGCACTGCTTAAAGCTGCAAGAACGTGTAGCAATCAATAAGGGGCTATAGGTGTATTGTGAGTTTATGTACAGGGACATATCTATACATGCACTGTATACTTGTATTTATATGTATATTTATATTTAAATATGTTTGTCATGTTTTATACTTTGGCAATATAACAATGTATTTTATCATGCCAATAAAGTTTTTTAATTGAAATTGAATTGAGAGACGGGAGAGAGAGAGAGAGAGACAGAGGGACAGAGACAGAGAGTCACGGAGAGAGATAGAGAGAGAGACACAGAGAGAGAGAGAGAGAGAGGGAGAGAGAGAGAGAGAGAGAGAGAGAGAGAGAGAGAGACAGACAGAGAGAGTGAGGGGCAGAGACAGAGACAGACAGACAGAGTCAGAGAGAGGGTCAGAGAGAGAGAGACAGAGACCGAGAGACAGAGATTTGCCCTGTAGCTGAAACCCTCTACTCCTGCCTGCATCTTGGTGCACCTCTCACGTCTCCAGAGCCCCCACATGGTTTCTGGAATGGGGGTGACCAGAACTGCAAATGTGGTCACACCAACGTCCTGTAAAGATGTATTGTCACTTTTGTTGTCGATAAAACCATTTAGTGCTCTCTCTCTCTCTCTCATCTCTCTCTCTCTCCATCTATCTCTCTCCCCTCTATCTCACTCCCCTCCTCTCGCTCTCTCTCTCTCCCTCCCCTCTCCCTCCCCTCTCTCTCTCCCTCCCCTCGCTCTGTCCTCTCTCGCTCTACCCCCCTCTCTCTCTCTCCCCCCCTTTCTCTCTCCATCCTTACATCCTTTTCCACTCTCGCCACTCTTGGCTGATCAGAACTCTGTGAAAAGACAATGGCGGGGGAGTTAGATCCCTGGGTGGGGGACAATTTATACCCACCCCCTTCCCAGGGCCCACTTGATGGCACAAGATGGCGGACATCGGTCTATCTCCTTCCCCCACCCATCCAAAACTCCCCCTTCTTCACAAGTTGTGAAGCTGAGATAACGATAACCTTAAAAATACCCTCTGTCTTGGCCTCCACCACTGTCTGTGGCAATGAATCCCACAGATTCACCACTCTCTGGCTGAAGAAATTCCTCCTCGTCTCCTTCCTAAAGAACGTGCTTTAATTCTGGGGCTGTGACCTCTGGTCCTAGACTCTCCCACCAGTGGAATCATCCTCTCCACATCCACTCTATCCAAGCCTTTCACTGTTCGCTAACGTTTCAATGAGTCGTCGTCGTCGTCCCCCCCCCCCCCCCCCCCCCCCCCCCACCGTTCTTCCAAAATCCAGTGAGTACAGGCCCAGCGCTGACAAATGCTCATCGTACGTTAACCCACTCATTCCCGGAATCTGTTGGTGTAAAAATCATCTGGACCCTCTCCAGAGACGGCACATCCTTCCTCTGATACGGGGCCAACAACTGCTCACAATTACTACAAATGTGGCCGGACCAGGCCTAACAGAGCCTCGGCCTAACGTCCCTGTTGTTGTTCTCTAGTTATATTGTACTACAAACCTCTATTTTCTTTCAACAAGTAATATATTCAGCAATAGCTAACTGGGAAGAATGAGGGGGTCCTCATTTAAACCTCTCCCTCTCTCACCGTCTCTCTCTCTCTCTCTCTCCCTGTATCTCTCCCTATCTCGCTCACTCTACCCTTGCTTTCAAGAGCAGTTTTCACACAGAAACATAACACCACACACACCCTCTCCTCACCCCCTCTCTCTTTCACCTTCTGTCTCTATCTCCCCCTTTTTCTCTCTCTAACTCTCTCTCTCTCTCCCTGTGATAAATACAGGTGCAGGATCAGTTCATTCCTAGGAGGAAGAAAGATTCCGAGGAGAGAAAGGATGACCCTTTCCCTGTCCCTGACGACCATGGCAGACAAGGGACGTCAGGGACAGTATAAAAATTAAAGCGATGAAGTACAACGTAGCAAAGATGAGCGGGAAGCAAGAGGATTAGGTAATGTTTAAAGAACAACTGGAGATAACCAAAAAGACAATACGGGAAGAAAAGGTAAGCTTGCCAAGAATATAAAGCAGGATAGTAAAAGCTTCTTTAGGTATGTGAAGAGGAAAAAATTAGTTAAGACCAAAGTTTGTCCCTTGAAGACTGAAAATGGTGAATTTATTATGGGGAACAAAGAAATGGCAGATGAGTTGAACAGGTAATTTGGATCTGTCTTCACTAAGGAGGACACAAACAATCTTCCTGATATGCATTACAGCATATTACTTGTCAGGGAAGATATTACAGCAGTGCTTTGGCAGGATAGATTAGAGGGCTCATCTAGGGAGGCTATTTGGGTGGAACTGAGAAATGGGAAAGATGTAGCAACACTTATAGGGGTGTATTATAGACCGTATAACGGGGAGTGAGAATTGGAAGAGCAAATATGTAAGGAGATTGCAAATATTAGTAGTAAGCACAAGCTAGTGATTGTGGGAGATTTCAATTTTCCACACATGGACTGGGAAACACATTCTGTAAACGGGCTGGATGGTTTGGAGTTTGTAAAATGTGTGCAGGATAGTTTTTTGCAGCAATACATAGAGGTACCTACTAGAGAAGGGGCGGTGCTGGACCTCCTGTTAGGAAATGAGATGGGTCAGGTGGCAGAGGTATGTGTTGGGGAACAGTTCGGGACCAGTGATCACAATACCATTAGTTTCAATATAATTATGGGGAGGGACAGAACTGGACCAAGGGTTGAGATTTTTGATTGGAGAAAGGCTAACTTTGAGGAGATGTGAAAGGATTTAAAAGGAGTAAATTGGGACAGTTTGTTTTATGGGAAAGATGTAGAAGAGAAATGGAAGACATTTAAAGGTGAAATTTTAAGAGTACAGGATCTTTATGTTCCTGTTCAGTTGAAAGGAAAGAGTAAAAATTGGAAAGAGCACCGGTTTTCAATGGAAATTGGACACGGTTCAGAAAAAGAGAGAGATCTACAATAATTATAGGCAGCATGGAGTAAATGAAATGCTTGAGGAGTATAAGGAATGTAAAAAGAATCTTAAGAAAGAAATTAGAAAAGCTAAAAGAAGATATGAGGTTGCTTGTAAGGTGAAAGTAAATCCAAAGGGTTTCTACAGCTATATTAATAGCAAAAGGATAATGAGGGATAAAATTGATCCATTAGAGGGTCAGAGTGGACAGCTATCTGCAGAGCCAAAGAGATGGGGTAGATATTGAACAATTTATTTTCTTCGGTATTCACCAAGGAGAAAGATATTGAATTGTGTGAAGTAAAGGAAACAAGTAGAGTAGCTATGGAAACTATTAGATTCTAAGAAGAGGAAGAACTGACACTTTTGAAAAATATAAAAGTGGATAAGTCTCCAGGTCCTGACAGGATATTCCCTAGGACATTGAGGGAAGTTAGTGTAGAAATAGCAGGGGCTATGACAGAAATATTTCAAATGTCATTAGAAACTGGAATGGTGCCGGAGGATTGGCGTACTGCGCATGTTGTTCCATCAAAAAGGGGTCTAAGAGTAAACCTAGCAATTATAGACCTGTTAGCCAGTGGTGGGCAAATTAATGGAAAGGATACTTAGAGATAATATATATAATCATCTGGATAAACAGGATCTGATTAGGCATGGATTTGTGCCTGGAAGGTCATGTTTGACTAATCTTCTTGAATTTTTTGAAGCGGTTACGAGGGAAATTGATGAGGGTAAAGTGGTGGATGTTGTATATATGGACTTCAGTAAGGCCTTTGACAAGGTTTCACATGGAAGGTTGGATAAGAAGGTTCAATTGTTGGGTATTAATGGTGGAGTAGAAAGATGGATTCAACAGTGGCTGAATGGGAGATGCCAGAGAGTAATGGTGGATGGTTGTTTGTCAGGTTGGAGGCCAGTGACTAGTGGCGTGCCTCAGGGATCAGTGTTGGGTCCACTGTTGTTTGTCATGTACATCAATGATCTGGATGATGGTGTGGTAAATTGGATTAGTAAGTATGCAGATGATACTAAGATTGGTGGTTGTGGATAATGAAGTAGATTTTCAAAGTCTACAGAGTGATTTAGGCCATTTGGAAGAGTGGGCTGAAAGATGGCAGATGGAGTTTAATGCTGATAAGTGTGAGGTGCTACATCTTGGCAGGACAAATCAAAATAGGACGTACATGGTAAATGTTAGCGAATTGAAGAATGCAGTTGAACAGAGGGATCTGGGTATAACCGTGCATAGTTCCCTGAAGGTGGAATCTCATGTAGATAGGGTGGTAAAGAAAGCTTTTGGTGTGCTGGCCTTTATAAATCAGAGCATTGAGTCTATAAGTTGGGATGTAATGTTAAAATTGTACAAGGCATTGGTGAAGCCAACTCTGGAGTATGGTGTACAATTTTGGTTGCCAAATTATAGGAGAGATGTTAACAAAATAGAGAGAGTACAGAGGAGATTTACTAGAATGTTGCCTGGGTTTCAGCAACTAAGTTGCAGAGAAAGGTTGAACAAGTTAGGTCTTTATTCTTTGGAGAGCAGGTTAAGGGGGGACTTGATAGAGGTCCTTAAAAATATGAGGGATAGACAGAGTTGACGTGGATAAGCTTTTTCCATTGAGAGGAGGGAAGATTCAAACAAGAGAATTTGAGAATTCAGGGACAAAAGTTTAGGGGCAACATGAGGGGGAACTTCTTTACTCCGAGAGTGGTAGCTGTGTGGAATGAGCTTCCAGTGAAGGTGGTGGAGGCACGTTCGATTTTATCATTTAAAAATAAGTTGGATGGGTATATGGACGGGAAAGGAATGGGTTATGGTCTGAGTGCAGGTAGATGGGACTAGTTGAGAGTAAGTGTTCGGCATGGACTAGAAGGGGCGATATGGCCTGTTTCCGTGCTGTATTTGTTATATGGTTATACTGTGGATCTGGGGTAGTGGAGGAACTGAAGGAAATCCACAATAGGCAGGAAATGGTGTTGGATAGACTGATGGAACTGAATGCTGATAAATTCCCAGGGCCTGATGGTCTGCATCCCAGGGTACTTAAGGAAGTGGCTCTAGAAATCGTGGATGCATTGGTGATAATTTTCCAATGTTCTATAGACTCAGGATCAGTTCCTGTGGATTGGAGGGTAGCTAATGTTATCCCATTTTTTCAGAAAGGTGGGGGGGGGGGGGGGGGGAGAAAACAGGGAATTATAGATCAGTTAGCCTGACATTGGTGGTGGGGAAGATGCTGGAGTCAATTATAAAAGATGATATAGCAGTAACGGGATCGGTCCCAGTCAGCATGGATTTGCGAAGGGGAAATCATGCTTGACAAATCTTCTGGGATTTTTTGAAGATGTAACTAGGAAAATGGACAAGGGAGAGCCAGTGGATGTAATGTACCTGGACTTTCAGAAAGCATTTGATAAGGTCCCACATAGGAGATTAGTGGTCAAAATTAGGGCACATGGTATTGGGGGTAGAGTTCTGACATGGATAGAGAAGTGGTTTGCAGACAGGAAACAAAGAGTAGGGATTTACGGGTCCCTTTCAGAATGACGGGCAGTGACTATTGGGGTACCGCAAGGATTGGTGCTGGGGCCGCAGCTATTTACAATGATTTGGATGAAGGGATTCAAAGGAACATTAGCATATTTGCAGATGAAACAAAGCTGGGTGGCAGTGTGAACTGTGAGGAGGATGGTATGAGAATGCAGGGTGACTTGGACAGGTTGGGGGAGTGGGCAGATGCGTGGCAGTTGAAGTTTAATGCGGATAAATGTGAGGTAATCCACTTTGGTAGCAAAAACAGGAAGGCAGATTACTATCTAAATGGCGTCAAGTTGGGAAAAGGGGAAGTACAACGGGATCTGGGGGTCCTTGTACATCAGTCTATGAAAGTAAGCATGCAGGTACAGCAAGCAGTGAAGAAAGCGAATGGCATGTTGGCCTTTATAACAAGAGGAATTGAATATAGAAGCAAAGAGGTCCTTCTGCAGTTGTACAGAGCCCTAGTGAGACCACACCTGGAGTATTGTGTGCAGTTTTGGTCCCCTAATTTGAGGAAGGACATTCTTGCTATTGAGGGAGTGCAGCGTAGATTTATAAGGTTAATTCCCGGGATGGCGGGACTGTCATATACTGATAGAATGGAGCAGCTGGGATTGTACACTCTGGAGTTTAGAAGGATGAGAGGGGATCTCATTGAAACATATAAGATTGTTTAAGGTTTAGACATGCTAGAGGCAGGAAACATGTTCCCGATGTTGGGGGAGCCCAGAACCAGGGGCCACAGTTTAAGAATAAGGGGTAAGCCATTTAGAAAGGAGACGAGGAAACACTTTTTCTCACAGAGTGGTGAGTCTGTGGAATTCTCTACCTCAGAGGGCAGTGGAGGCCGGTTCTCTGGATGCTTTGAAGAGAGAGCTAGATAGGGCTCTTAAAATTAGCAGAGTCAGGGGATATAGGGAGAAGGCAGGGCTGGGGTACTGATGGGGAATGATCAGTCCTGATCACTTTGAATGACCCTACTCCAGCACCTATTGTCTATTGTCTCACCGCCTCTCTCCGTCTCCCCCCCCCCTCTCTTTCTCTCTCCCCCTCTGGACTTAAGGGCCTGTTTCCACGCTGTATCTCTAAACTAAACTAGTGTGTGAATGGGCGATCGATCGCTGGTCGGCGCGGACTCGATGGGCTGAAGGGCCTGTTCCCGCACGGTGTCTCTAAACTAAACTAATATAAAGCTCACACATTAACAGATTCCTCATCAATGGATTTTGACCTGAATTTATTAGTCTACAACACACTACCTTCTCCAATAGCAGCTGTTTTCAGGAACACAGGTCAAAGTCTTCAAAGAAACAATGCCTTGCTTGTCTAATGATTTGGATAACACGCCTGCTTTCAAAGTTCATCAGTGATAGGAGCAGCATTAGGTCATTCGGCCCATCGAGTACACTCCACCATTCTATTGGGGCTGATCTATCTCCCTCCTAAACCCATTCTCCTACCTTCTCCCTATAAACTCTGACACCCGTACTAATCAACAATCTATCTATCTCTGCCTTAAAAATACCCACTGACTTGGCCTCTACTGCCGTCTGTGGGAAAGAATTCCACAGATTCACCAACCTCTTACTAAAGAAATTCCTCCTCATCTCCTTCCTAAAGGAACGTCCTTTAATTCTAAGGCTGTGCCCTCTGGTCCTCGACTCTCCCACTAGTGGAAACATCCTCTCCACATAGAATAGAATAGAATAGAATAGTTTCTTTATTGTCATTGTAACATGGGCCATGTACAACGAAATTTAAAATGTCAGCCAGTCAGTGCAGCATTCAAACATTTCTAAAGCTAACGAAACATCCACGGTAAAATAATAAAGATAAGCAATAAATAAAAAACACAGACAAAGCACGCATACACACCCAACCCTCCATCCTTCTGTCGATTTCACCGTTACCACAGTCCCTTAGTCTGTATCGCCCCTCTATCCACTCTATCCAGGCCTTTCACTGTTCGGATAGGACAGGTTTGCAGGGTTTTGAGTTTAGGAGCGAGGAGGTCCTACTGCAGTTGTACAGGGCCCTGGTGAGACCACACCTGGAGTATTGCGTGCAGTTTTGCTCTCATTTGAGGGAGTGCAGCAGCGTAGGTTCACCTAGTTAATCCGAGGATGGAGGGACTGACATATGATGAAAGAATAGTTCGACTGGGCTTGTATTCAATGGAATTTAGAAGGAAGAGAGGGATTCTTATTGAAACATATAAGATTATTAAGCGATTAGACACGCTAGAGGCAGGAAACAAGTTCCCGATGTTGGGGGAGTCCAGAACCAGGGCCACAGTTTAAGAATAAGGGGTAGGCCATTTAGCATTGAGATGAGGAACAACGTTTCCACCCAGAGAGTTGTGAGTCTGTGGAATTCTCTGCCACAGAAGGCAGTGGAAGCCGATTCACTGGATGTTTTCAAGAGATAGTTAGATTTAGCTCCTAGGGCTAATGGAATCAAGCGATACGGGGAGAAAGAAGGAATGGGGTACTGATTGTGGCTGATCAGCCATGATCATATTGAACGGTGGTGCTGGCTCAAAGGGCCGAATGGCCTACTTCTGCACCTATTTTCTATGTTTAAGCATAATATGTGCAGCAAAGTCTAATCGGGGTGGCACGGTGGCGCAGCGGTAGAGTTGCTGCCTCATAGCAGCAGAGACCCGGGTTCGATCCCGACCACGGGTGCTGTCTGCACGGAGTTTGCACGTTCTCCCCGTGACCTGCGTGGGTTTTCTCCGGGCGCTCCGCTTTCCTCCCACACTCGAAAGACATACGGGTTTGTAGATTAATTGGCTTCAGCAAAGACTGTAAATTGTCCCCAGTGTGTGGAGGATAGTGTTAGCGTGATAGGAACTGCAGATGCTGGTTTACACCGAAAATAGACACAAAGTGCTGGAGTAACACAGCGGGTCAGGCAGCATCTCTGGGGAACGTGGACAGGCAGCATAAGGAGCTGGTCCGGCCGCACTCGGATTAATTGTGTGCAGTTTTGTACCCCTTATCTGAGGAAGGATGTGCCGGCTCTGGAGAGGGTCCGGTCCAGAGGAGGTTTACACCAACAGACCCCGGGATTGTGTGGGTTAAGGTACGATGAGCGTTTGCCGGCCTGAACTCAATGGGGTTTAGAAGAATGAGGGGTTGGGACCTCGGTGAAACCACTCTCTCTCGCCCCCTCCTCCCCTCTTGCTCCCCTCCCCCCTCCCAGTCATTCTGTTGTACTGCTCCAAGCAAGAACTTCTTTGTTCTATTTCCTGAATACAACTCTCGTCTTTTTTTTTACACCACCCCCCTCCTCTCTCTCCTCTCTCTCCCCCCTCTCTATCTCTCTCTCTCCCCCCCTATCTTTCTCTCGCTTTCACTCACCCCCCCCTCTCTTTCTGTCTCCCCCCCCCCCCCCTCTCTCTCCTCTCTCTCCCTCTCTCCCTCTCTTTCAAGAGCAGGTTTCACACGGAAACATCGCACACACGCTCTCTCCTCTCCCCCTCTCTCTTTCACTTTCTGTTTATCTCTCTCTCTCTCTTCCTCTCACTCACCATCTCCAGGCAGCAGCGCTGCGACCTTCGCTCGTAGCCGTTCGGCCCCTCTCCTCTCGGGTATCCCCTCCAGCAATTCCAGGACGATTTTGACTGCTTCTCTCTCGGGATAGAAGCTGAGGATAAGCCGGGCCAGGTCCTGCGGGTCGCTCGCCGCCTCTACCCGCCCCAGAGGCACCGGATCCCAGCCCGGAGCGCTCCCTCCCCCGCTCCCTCCCTCCGCCAGCCCGCTGCGGAAGCGCCGGAGCTGCGCAGAGCTCAGCCCGTCCAGGGCATCGGAGAAGCAGCGGACAAGCGAACCAGACATCCCCTTAGAAGGTCCTGAGCCCAAGTGACTGGTAAGGAGGGGTGGGGAGAGGGGGGAGGAGAGAGGGGACGGGAGAGAGGCTGGTGGGTGGAGAGATAGAAGGTGGGAGGAGCGAGGGGCAGAGAGGGAGGGACGGAGAGGGGAGGGGAGAGGGTTGAGGAGGGGTGGTGGAGACCCGGGAACGATCCCAACCACGGGTGCTGTCTGTACGGAGTTTGCACGTTGTCTCCCCGTGAGCTGCGTGGGTTTTCTCCGGGCGCTCCGGTTTCCTCCTGCACTCCAAAGACGTGCCGGTCTGTAGGTTAAGTGGACGGTACACAAAAAAGCTGGAGAAATTCAGCGGGTGCAGCAGCATCTATGGAGCGAAGGAAAAAGGCAACCTTTCAGGCCGAAACCCTTTTGTAGGTTAAGTGGCTTCGGTGAAGATTGTAAATTGTCCCTAATGTGTGTGTAGGATAGTGTTAGTGATCGCTGGACGGCGCGGACTAGGTGGGCCGAAGGGCCTGTTTCCACACGGTGCCTCTAAACTAAACTAATATAAAGGTCACACATTAACAGATCCCTCCTGAATGGATTTTGACCGGAGTTTATTTACCTACAACACACTCCCTTCTCCAATACCAGCTGATTTCAGGAACACAGGTCAAAGCCTTCGAAGAAACAATGCCTTGCTTGTCTAATGATTCGGATAACACGCCTGCTTTCAAAGTTCATCAGTGATAAGAGCAGAATTAGGCCATTCGGCCCATCGACTACACTCCGCCATTCAATCATGGCTGATCTATCTCCCTCCTAACCCCATTCTCCTGCCTTCCCCCCATAACCCCTGACACCTGTACTAATCAACAATCTATCTATCTCCTTACTAAAGGAACGTCCTTCAATTCTGAGCCCTTTGGTCCTAGACTTTCCCACTAATGGAAACATCCTCTCCACATCCATTCCATCCAGGCCTTTCGATAATCGGGGCATTTCACTGGGCCTGTATTCAGTTTTGCTCTTCTAATCTGAAGAAGGACATTCTTGCTATTGAGGGAGTTCAGCGTAGGTTCACCAGGTTAATTCCCAGGATGGTGGGACTGACATATGATTAAAGAATGGGTCGACTGGGTTTGTATACTGGAGGATGAGAGGGAATCTTAATGAGACATAAGATCATTAAGGGTTTTGACACACTAGAGGCAGGAAACGTGTTCCCGATGTTGGGACAGTCCAGAACCAAGGGGTCACAGTTTAAGAATAAGGGGTAAGCCATTTGGGACTGAGATGAGGAGAATCTCTTCCACCCAGAGAGTTGTGAATCTGTGGGATTCTCTGCCACAGAAGGCTATGGAGGCCAATTCACTGGATGTTTTCAAGGGAGAGTTAGATTTAGCTCTTAGGGCTAACAGAATCAAGTGATATGGGGAAAAAGCAGGAAAGGGGTAGTGATTATAGATGATCAGCCATGGTCATATTGAATGGTGGTGCTGGCTCGAAGGGCCAGAATAGTCTACTCCAGCGCCTATTTGGCTATGTGAGTAGAGAGAATGAGGTAGGTGGAAAAATGAGGGGAATGAGGGAGAGAGGGATGGAGGGAAGGAGGGAGGAAGAGAGGGGGAGAGAGAGGGATGGAGAGGGGATGAGGAGGGACATTCTAACAGCCCTTCCCTTCCCCTCTTTTCTTTCCTTCCCTCCCCTCTGTTCTACCATCCTCCCCTCTCCTTTCCTCCCCTCAAAACCAGCACCAAACATAATATGGTGGTGAAAGATTGTCCTCTCTCCTCACCACTCCCCTCCTTTCTCCTCTCTTCACATTTCATATAACCATATAACAATTACAGCACGGAAACAGGCCATCTCGGCCCTTCAAGTCCATGCCGAACACGTATTCTCCCCTAGTCCCATCTACCTGCACTCAGACCATAACCCTCCATTCCTTTCCCATCCATATGCCTATCCAATTTAATTTTAAATGATAAAATCGAACCTGCCTCCACCACTTCCACTGGAAGCTCATTCCACACAGCTACCACTCTGAGTAAAGAAGTTCCCCCTCATGTTACCCCTATACTTCTGTCCCTTAATTCTCAAGTCATGTCCTCTTGTTTGAATCTTCCCTACTCTCAATGGGAAAAGCTTATCCACGTCAACTCTGTCTATCCCTCTCATCATTTTAAAGACCTCTATCAAGTCCCCCCCTTAACCTTCTGCGCTCCAAAGAATAAAGCCCTAACTTGTTCAACCTTTCTCTGTAACTTAGTTGCTGAAACCAGGCAACATTCTAGTAAATCTTCTCTGTACTCTCTCTATTTTGTTGACATCCTTCCTATAATTAGGCGACCAAAATCGTACACCATACTCCAGAATTGGCCTCACCAATGCCTTGTACAATTTTAACATTACATCCCAAATTCTATACTCAATGCTCTGATTTATAAAGGCCAGCACACCAAAAGCTTTCTTTACCACCCTATCTACATGAGATTCCACCTTCAGGGAACTGTGCACAGTTATTCCCAGACCCCTCTGTTCACCTGCATTCTTCAATTCCCTACCATTTACCATGTACGTCCTATTTTGATTTGTCCTGACAAGATGTAGCACCTCACACTTATCAGCATTAAACTCCATCTGCCATCTTTCAGCCCACTCTTCCAAATGGCCTAAATCTCTCTGTAGACTTTGGAAATCTACTTCATTATCCACAACATCACCTATCTTGGTATCATGCATACTTACTAATCCAATTTACCACACCATCGTCCAGATCATTGATGTACATGATAAACAACAGTGGACCCAACACAGATCCCTGTGGCACCCCACTAGTCACCTGCCTCCAACCCGACAAACAGCCATCCACCATTACTCTCTGGCATCTCCCATTCAGCCACTGTTGAATCCATCTTGCTACTCCACCATTAATACCCGACAATTGAACCTTCTTAACCAACCTTCCATGAGGAACCTTGTCAAAGGCCTTACTAAAGTCCATGTATACTACATCCACTGCTTTACCCTCATCAATTTCCCGAGTAACATCTTCAAAAAATTCATGATTAGTCAAGCATAACCTTCCAGGCACAAATCCATGTTGACAGTTCCTAATTAGACCCTGTTTATCCAGATGATTATATATATTACTAGACCCATTGGGTCCCAGCATCACACAGGAGGGCTGGTCACCAACGCAATATTCCACCTCTCCACCAATTCCGATACTGCTCACCAGTGTGTGTGTGGGGGGGGGGGGGGGGGGGGGGGGGGGGGAGGAGGCAAACAATTGGGCTGCAGACACCCGACAACCAAAATTCATTTTGTGAACACAAACTTTTTAAAAAGGGCTGCAGCCGCTTTACAGCCGCATTGAGGGGACTCACCGTGGAATACACGTGCGTTCAGTGTTATTCGCAGCTCAGTCTCTGCCAGACCCTCTCGCTTCCTGCGTCTGGCAGAGAGTGAGTGAGGGACAACACTTCCTAGTTTTATAGTCCCTCCCTCTGCCGCCAAGGGGGGCAGCAGAGAGAATGCGGAATTTTGTAAAAACATTAATATATCTCTCATTTTTTCAGTGAAAGAAAAAATCCTCCGCACACATCCGGCGGAGGTGGCTCTGAGCGAGGTAGCCAAAAATGACGCCGTAGGTGGCGGCGTTCTCTCGGAAATCGGCCAAAAGCGGTCAAGATCAGAGATTTAGTAATATACTCGACCAAGTGCAGACCCGTTGGGTCTGTTCCCCCAACGTGCGGTTGTGAGGGGGGAGGCAGCATGCAGCTTCACACACTAACTACCCCTCCCCTCCCGCACTCACGCTAATAGAGGGGAGGAGGGGATAGAGAGGATAGAGGGAGGGGGGGGAGGAGAGGGGGGGGGAGAGGGGGGGGAGAGAAGGGGGGGGGAGAGGTGGGGGGGAGAGGGGGAGGGGGGGGGGAGGAGAGGGGGGGAGAGAGGGGGGAGAGAGAGGGGGGAGAGAGGGACCGAGCGAGAGGGAGAGGGAGGGGCACAGAGGGGGGAGAGAGGAGGGGGGGGGGGGGAGGGGAAGAGGGGGGGGGAGGGGGGGGGGGGGGGGGGGGAGGGGAGAGGGAGGGGGGGGGGGGGGGGGGGGGGGGGGAGGGAGTGCCTTTTTACTTCAACCCAAACCCAAACAACCATTTGCAGGCAGTGCTTTTTTTTTTACCTCTAACCATATTTTCATTTTCAAACCAAATTAAGCGTACTCACAGTGCTGTAGACATTTGTCAGTGTCATTCAAAGCTCTGATTGAGGCACACCAGTTCCTGGTTTTATAGTCCCTCCCCCTCCCTCCCACAGGGGCAGGAGAGAGAATGGGGAATGTTGTAAAAACATTAATATCTCTGTCAATTTTCATCGACGGGAAAAATTCTCGGCACACATGCGGCGGAGGGGGACTCTGAGCGAGGTGGCCAAAAATGATGGCCGTAGGTGGCGGCGTACTCCCAGAAACCACAACACAGAAAGCCAAAACCGGTCAAGAACAAAGTTTTAGTAATATAGATAGATCTCTAAGTATCCTTTCCATTAATTTGCCCACCACTGACATCAAACTAACAGGTCTATAATTGCTAGGTTTACCCTTAGACACCTTTTTAAACAATGGAACAACATGCGCAGTACGCCAATCCTCCGGCACTATTCCGTTTTGTAATGACATTTGAATTTTTTCTGTCATAGCCCCTGCTATTTCTACAATAATTTAATCTGCTCTCCCTTGCTCTCCCCTTCTCTCATCCTCTCCTCTCATCCTCCCATCTCCACTATCCCCTCCTCACTTATCTCCCCTTCCCTCCCCTCCCCTCCCCACTCTGCCTCTCTCCTCCCCTCTCCCTTCATGGACTCTCCAGTCCCCACATCTTATTCCTCTCCTCCCCTCCCTTCCGCCATCCCTTATCTCCCCTGTCTTTTCCCTCCCACCTTCTCTCTCCTCCTCTCTCCCCCCCCCCCCCCCCCCCCCCCTCTGCCCCCCCCCCCCCTCTCTCTCTCCCCTGCTCTCCATATCTCTCTCTATCAGACATGGAGAGAAAGAGTGGGTAGGAAAGAAGAGGGGGAAGAAAGAAGGAGGGAGGGGAGAGAGAGGACATCATTAAATCTCATCTGTTCATTGTTTGTCAGTGTAGTAACCCCCCCCCCCCCACCACTCCCCACAAAACGCTCCCTCTTCACCCTGCCCTCCCCCCCCCCCCCCTCTCTCCCCCTCTCTCCACTTAGAAACATAGAAAACCAGGGCTGCCAAACCTCTCTAACGCTTTGAGCGTGAGAATCACGCCCTCAAGCAAACTCTCACGCCCTCACGCTGATCAGAAATTTCTCAGCTCTGTGGTGAAAAATTCTGTGATCAAAGAAAATTTCAAAATTCAGATAAACTGCATGGTCCGCGGCTGTTGGAGAGCCGGGGCTGAGGGAGGGATGGGAGCAGAACCAGCGGCGGGAACAGATGCGGGGAGCCGGGACGGACGAGTGTTTGCCGGGGCAGGCGTGTCGCTCGCTGCAGCTCCGGCCATGGAGCAGCTTCAGTGCGAGAGTCCCGGGCCATTGGAGGCATCGGAAGCGTTGCAGCCGCGGCCGCGAGAGTCTCTGTGCCAAAGTGACATACAGTCCAAGGGAGGTGGAGAGAGAGAGAGGGGAAGAGGCAGGAAGACAGGGTGATCGAGAGAGGGGGGTGAGAGGAGAGAGAGGGGAGAGACAGAGGGGGAGTGAATGGAGAGACAGGAGGGAGGGGGAGAGGAGAGAGAGGTAGGGGAGAGAGATAGGGAGAGAGAGGAGGGAGAGTGAGGTGGGAGGGGGGGAGAGAGAAACGGGGAAAGAGAGAGAGATGGGGGCAAAGAGAAAGAGGAGAAAGAGAGAGAGGGAGAGAGTGAGGGGGGAGAGAGAGGGAAAAGGAGAGAGGGAGCGAGTGAGAGAGTCAGGAAGAGAGAAAGGGAGAGCGGGAGAGAGAGTTAGAGATAGAGAGAGAGTGTGAAGGAGAGAGGGAGTGGGAGGGAGGGAGAGAGAGGGGGAGATAGAGAGAGGAGAGAGAGAGAGAGAGAGAGAGGGGGAGAGAGAGGGACAGAGAGAGAGAGAGAGAGAGAGGGGAGAGAGAGAGGGGAATAGAGAGGCAGGGATGCCAACTTCCATGCATTGAGCGTGAGAATCACGCATTTCACCAAATTCTCACGCTGATCACAAATGTCTTGCGCTCTGTTGTGAGAAATACTGTGATCAACGAAAATTTCAAAACTCATATCAACTGCATGGGCTGCAGGTGTTGGAAGCAGAAGCAGCGGCGGGGACAGATGCGGACGGGGAGTGGGGCTGGCGAGTGTTTGCCGGGCTGGCGAGTCACTCACTGCAGCTCCGGCCATGGAGCAGCCTCAGTGCAAGAGTCTCGAGCTGTCGGAGGAGTCGAAGCGTTGCGCCGCTGCCGTGAGAGTCTCTGTGCCGAATTTGCCCAGGTAACCGGCATGGATCAGGCTGTGGCTCGGTGCATCCTGGAGGACGACCAGTTGCTGCTGGAAGTAAGTACCAATCACTGGGTAGAAATGATGGAAGATAGTGGACTTCAAATGGGGGTGGTTGGTGAAATCATCCTGCTTGCCTGCTAGATTTTCACTTACTGTAACTGCAGGAAAAATGTTCCCGATGTTGGGGGCGTTCAGAAGCATGGGTCACAGTTTAAGAATAAGGGGGGGGGGGGGGCAGTTAGGACTGAGATGAGAACAAACTTTCTTCACGCAGAGAGTTGTGAATCTGTGGAATTTTCTGCCACAGAAGGCAGTGCAGGCCAATTCACTGGATGTTTTCAAGAGAGTTACGTTTAGTTCTTGGGGCTAACGACATCAAGGGATATGGGGAAAAAACAGGAAAGAGGTACTGATTTTAGATGAATAGCCGTGATCATATTGAATGGCAGTGCTGGCTCGAAGTGCCGATCGCCTATTCCTGTACATATTTTCTATGTTTCTATGCTTGAGTATATGGCAATAAAACTCGATCACTTGATTTTGAAGCATTCATGCATGGTGGAGGTATAATGTAGTCATAGAGTGATACAGTGTGAAAACAGGCCCTTCGGCGCAACTTGCCCACACACACCAATATGTCCCAGCTACGCTACCTGCTTTTGGTCCATACCTCCAAACCTGTCCTATCCATGTATCAGTCCAACTTTTTTTTAAATGTTGGGATGGTCCCAGCCTCAACTACCTCCTCTGGCAGCTTGTTCCATACACCCATCACCCTTTGTGTGGATAAAGTTACCTCTTAAAAATACTTCATACATAAAACATTGAAATCATAATTCTACAGTGCACTAAAACATTATTTTTATACATCAAATTTCAAATCATTCCTTCCCTGGGAGGGCAGACACCCTTCTTCCACACCCTCTCCCCACTCGGTTGCTCCACTCCCTCACCGGGTAACCCCAAGGCCAGTGATCAATGATCGCACAGCCTCCCCCTTTCAAAAACGCTCCAATCCAATTTAAAGCATATATATTGCATTCAAGTGTCAGTTAAAAGACTTGCTACAGTATGCACCATATTGCACAATTTCTAGCTGAAAAATGCAAATGTTCCGTACCAATGGGAGGGGGGACACCCTCCCCCCCCCCCCCCCCCCCCCCCCCCACCGCGCCTATCGCTATGCTCTCTCGGGCTTGGTCTCTCGCAACCGTGTGGCAGCCCTGTAGAACATATGTGCAGGAGGAGGGCCATTCGGCCCTTCGAGCCAGCACCACCATCCATTGTGATCATCTATCCTCTCCCTCTCTCCCTCTCTCCCTCACTCCCTTCCTCTCTCCCTCTCTCCCCTAAGCAAAACAAGCAAAATTAGGCCTTTTAAGCCCATCGTGTCTGCTACGCCATTCAATCGTGGCTGATGTTTCTTTGCCTCTCAACCCCATTCTCCTGCGCAATGGCCTGAATTCAATTCTTAGAACTGAACGAACTTATGAAGTTATAAAGCTATAAACTTATAAAGACCTCTGCGCCACGTCGACTTGGTGATTAAACATGAACATTATCACACATCAAAACACTTTAAAACCGAATGTAGTTTTAAACCATAAACGTAGATAAACCTATGTCGCCATAATTATCAAAGTATGCTGACATCTAATAAATAACAGAATAAAAGTAATAATGTTCAATATATTAAGGAAAAGTTTATTCAAAACATATGCAACAGGGCAAGAGCATCTTGAGTTGCTGCTTTCAGAGAGTAAAACCGCTGTCTCACGGTGCGAGTCGACCCACGAGTGACCCCGAGTTTAAAACAAATTAAACTTGTGGTAAACACGTACAATTAACGTAGCGGGAACGTCGTAATTCGTGGATGCAACTTGGCGACTCGTGGCGCTAGCGGCAGGTACCCGGGAAACATGTTAACTCTTGAAAAATTTCAAACACGTTTAAAGTTTTCCACGAGTCAAATTTACTTTTGAAGTTAAAATTTGAACCATTTAAACATTGTAAGAACGTAGTAGCCCGTGAGTTTATCGTAGTGACTCGTGAGTCTACCGTGGGCACTCTTTAACTCAGCGGGACAGGCAGCATCTCTGGAGATTTCCAAATTTCCAAATTTCTGCTGTGTCTTTGTGTAACTCCACCACCGTGTGTTCACTTCTTGTCAACCAGTATCTGCCCTTTCTTGTGCATGATATTATTTGTATCCGTGGCAGCTGATTGTCGCTCCCTTCAGTTTCCCAGGGGGTCGGGACAGGACTGGAGTTGGGAGGGAAAGGCGGGGGAGGGTGGAGTGGGGGGAGTTGGGGTGAGTTAGTACGGTAGACAGGTGTATGATAGGTGTACTGACTGTGTGGGCAGACACTTTGGTAATGATTGCCCATGGGGAGAGAGGGAGGGGGAGAAGGGAGAGAGAGAGAGGAGGACAGGAGAGAGAAACAGAGAGAATCAGAGGAACAGAAGAATCTGAAGCAAGCACCTCACTGTTATTGGTTCTTATTTATGGGATAAAAATATTTTATCCAAGAATAACAATGCGCAAAATTAAAATGGTTATTGTGACGAAATGGGGAAGAAGGATTTAAAAAGCTCCCGTGGCAATTGTATTAACCGGGTGGAAATTTCTGCATGGATAGATGACGACTCAGACCATGTCAATAGCGATCTTTTTGTTTATTTCTCCTATCTCGGGATAAAGATAAAAAAATAACCAAATAGCCCCACATGTTGAGTACATAACAAGAACGACTAAAGGTCGGAGTTGTCCCTTCCACACCTCATTATGTAAATACCAAAGATGTATAAAAATACCAGATTGAAACCAAATCAGACAGTAAATCTTTTATGTTAATATGGCTAGTTTACACGGGGCGACTTGACGCAAGATGTAGCCAGAGTGGAGTGGTCGTGGTCTAGCACGATATCACACGATATAACGGGGGTAGAGTAAAGAGTTCCCACGGTACTCGGCAATTCTGTCATTTGTGCGAGTGACTTGTCCGTCTCCCGATCTTTCCCGAATGAACATCGTGGACTGTAGTGTAGTTAATCACATGGCACAAATGATGTTACTTTGTTGTCACACACTCTATTCGTTTTTTTCACCCGAGCTCTTTAATGAGCTGAAGAATCATCTGTTTTCTTAGACAAATTTTGTTTGGTGTGATGCACCTTCTCTCAATATGTGCAAGAAGTCGTCTTTTTATTTTGTCAAATATGAATAAAGACTGTATCTCACATTGACCGTGATTATTGTGTTATTTTATGATCTACTGAGAGGTGAAACTTTCAGTCTGAAGAAACTTTCAGCCCGAAACGCCACCCATTCCTTCTCTCCAGAGATGCTGCCTGTCCCGCTGAGTTGCTCCAAGCAACTGGTGTCTATCTTCAAAGGACTGACCAGGACTGCCTCTCTCTCTCTCTCTCTCTCTCTCTCTCTCTCTCTCTCTCTCCCTCCCTCACTCTCACACAGGCATGAATGGAGGAACTCCGCGGGCCAGGCAGCATTTACGTTCCTTCTCTCCAGAGATGCTGCCTGTCCCGCTGAGTTGCTCCAAGCAACTGGTGTCTATCTTCAAAGGACTGTCCAGGACTGCCTCTCTCTCTCTCTCTCTCTCTCTCTCTCTCTCTCTCTCTCTCTCCTCTCTCTCTCTCACACAGGCATGAATGGATGAACTCCGCGGGACAGGCAGCATCTACGGAGAGAAATGAACAGCGACCCATTCTTCAGGCTGCCTTATGTCTCCCCCCCCCCCCCCCCCCCCTCACCCCCAACTCCCCCCCACACACGCGAATGCTGGAGAAACTCAGCGGAACGTTGTCTATTTCCTTCGTTCCATAGATGCTGCTGCACCCGCTGAGTTTCTCCAGCATTCGCGTGTGTGGGTGGGAGTTGGGGTGAGGGGGGGGGGGGGGGGGGGGAGAGAGAGACATAAGGCAGCCTGAAGAATGGGTCGCTGTCCATTTCTCGCCGTAGATGCTGTCTGGCCCGCGGAGTTCCTCCAGTCATGCCTGTGTGAGAGGGAGGGAGAGAGAGAGAGAGAGAGAGAGAGGCAGTCCTGGTCAGTCCTTTGAAGATAGACACCAGTTGCTTGGAGCAACTCAGCGGGACACGCAGCATCTCTGGAGAGAAGGAACGGGTGGCGTTTCGGGTCGAGAGCCTTCTTCACACTCTCCCTCCCTCACTCTCACACAGGCATGAATGGAGGAACTCCGCGGGCCAGGCAGCATTTACGTTCCTTCTCTCCAGAGATGCTGCCTGTCCCGCTGAGTTGCTCCAAGCAACTGGTGTCTATCTTCAAAGGACTGAACAGGACTGCCTCTCTCTCTCTCTCTCTCTCCCTCTCCCTCCCTCCCTCTCACACAGGCATGACTGGAGGAACTCTCTCCGTAAATGCTGTTCTGGCCCGCGGAGTTCATCCATTCACGCCTGTGTGAGAGGGACACACAAGGTGTGGATGCGAAATCTTACCTGCCTGTTTCAGTGACAGACACCCACCGCCCAGTAAATGAAGACACCCCCATCTTTCAGACAAAAAGAGACACACTGACATTAATGAAATGCTTAGCTAGTTTTATTAGATTTGTATGTAAATAGCAAACTGGCTGGATTCACTCTATCCAACTTCCGGGTTCACCGTTGGCAGGAGTTCCCACGGTGACCGCAAGAGTTACTACCGCTATCGCACGGGACACTTCGTTCATAAAATGTTGCAATGCTTAACCACAAGTGCACAAGACACTCTTGGACAAATTCAAACATGTTTGAATTTTCTCCCGAGTACCCAAGGTACACGATTACATGCCGTTAGCGCCACGGTGGTCCACGAATGCCGTACTGTTACCGCACGAGGTTCCCACGATGTCAAACTCTGGTTACCTCTTGCGTCAAGTCGCACCGTGAAAAGGGGGTTTAAACGTTCTCAAGTTGCTTTTGCTGTTTAGTAACTGATAAAACATTATAATCAGTAGCTTTTGCTTTCAATTCTTTTAATTGATAATTTTTTATCATCCTGTCAGCTCCAGAGACCCGGGTTCGATCCTGACCTCGGTGCAGAGTTTGAGCTTTATCTTTCATTCAGAGGTTGCGGGCGGGCTGGGGTCACTGTAGGGCTCTGAATACTTTGTTTCCCAGGGCTGAGGTGAGTGTGAAAGGGGTCGTTGCTGGTCAAATCTGCCCAATCAGCAATGTTTTGAGCCGCTGCTTTTTACAGTTTAATTGGCGACGGCTGCTGGGTGAATAGAGAGACACACACTGCTGTCCCTCTGGTCTACGGACCTTGCTGTCGGGGGGGGGAAATAACATTAATGTTCAATTTACCTAATCTTTTTGTTAAAAGTTTACCAACGTTTTGTTGAGAGATAAATTAAGGGAATGAAACAGTCTTATTAGACACAAAAAGCTGGAGTAAATCAGCCAAGCCGGCAGCATCTCTGGAGAGAAGGGCCGAAACGTTTTCTTTTTCAGTCTGAAGAAGGGACTCGACCAGAAACGTCACCCATTTCTTATCTCCAGAAATGCTGCCTGTCCCGCTGAGTTCTCCAGCATTTTGTGTCTACCCTCGGTGTAAACCAGCACATGCAGTTCCTTCCGACAAAAAGAAAACAGCCGATGATTGAGGCCAGACCTTGGACAAATGCAGTTCAAATGGACTTTTGAATGCAATTTTGGAAGGATTGTTTTTTTGAAACGAACTGCTCTAACAGTTTGAATGAAGGAATTGCAGGTACTAGTTTAAACCAAAGAGAGACACAAAATGATGGATTAACTCAGCTGGTCAGGCAGCATCTCTGGAGAAAGGAAACAGGTGATGTTTCCGGTCGAGATAGTTCTTCAGGCTGGGTCTTTTTACAGTGAAAAAAATGTATGACATCATTTTTACTATGTGATGATATTTCCATACGTCGGTAGATGTTGTTGGCTCAAGAGTAACTCGGGAGACGAACTTGGAACATCGCAGAAATGAGAAGTAAACGGCAAACTTAGACATACCCGTGGGAACTCGGTTAAACTCTTGAACATAAACTTGGAATCTCGTACACAACCACGAGTCTGATTTTTTTCTTTCACTCTGGGTTACTCGTGGGTGGACTCGAACCGTGAGATAGGGGAATCGACATGATACTGTTCAGGGTCTAGACATTAACTGCAGACGTTCTCCTTCTGTTATTCCCTGCTCAACACTCCCACCCAGTGGTGCCCTGCCGTCATTACATGTCCATTCACCACTTCTCTCTTTCCCCATCTCACTCCCACTCTCTCTCCCCCTCTCCCCTTCTCTCCTCCCTCTGTCCGCTGCACTCACCTTCTCTATCTCTTTCTCCCCTTCTCTCTCCCCATGACTCTCTCTCCTATTTTATAGTGCCCTCCTTTAAATATTTAAACGGTGAAGAGATTGTCCTCTCCCCCTCACCTCGCCTCCTCTTCCCTCTCCGGCTCCTCTCCTCCTCATCTCTTCCTCCCCTCCACTCTCCTATCCCCACCGCCCCTCTTCTCTCTGCTCTGCACCCCTCCCTCCTAGCGCTCCTCCCCACATTCGCATCTCCCCGTGCTCCTCTCCTTCCATCTACGCACTCTAACTCCTCCAATCTAATCCCTGGTCCCCTCATCATGGCCGTTGTCGCTGCTCCCATCCTCCGAAACTATTCCCCTCATTCTT